>NW_027397133.1:511587-604188 GCF_003265705.2 Callorhinus ursinus
CCCCCCAGCCCCCTCCTCCCTCAGACCCAGGAGTCCAGACCCCAGCCCCTCCTCCCTCAGACCCAGGAGTCTAGGATTCCAGTTCCTTTTCTTGCAGGACACAGTTCAGCTTCTCTGTCTACTTTCATGAACAACACTGCCTCTTGGAGTAAAATTTCCTTGTTCTCTTTACTCCAGTCCTCCTTCTCAGGACAGCAGGGGGAATGGGGCAGGACCAGGAACCTGGGCATGGGACCGGAGAGGAGATGGTAAAGTGCGGAGAATCTGGACCCCCCATTCTCTCACTTACTTGGCTGTGTGACCTTAGACAAGTCACTTCTCTTCCCAGAACCTCCCTGTCTGCCCCGCAAGAGGGAATCATCTTTATTTCCCAAGGCTATTGAGAAAAGAAGAGAGATCCTGGGGAAACTGCTGGCTCTGCCCAGTATCCCAACAACCTGTGGTTAGTTCTTTCTTCTTGGTCCCACCAGGCACCCACTTGCTACCTGATGTGGGAAACAAAGGCAGAAGAAAAATTATTAAGTTTCTTTACTGTCTACAGCCCATTGACAAGTCCTGGAAACAGGCAAAGTGACATTCCTCTAAGAACTCAGCTGCCTTGATGGTAATACTTTGCTAAGTGCAAAAGGCAGTCTTAGCCCGACCCCCAGGATCGTCGACTTGAACATATAAAAATTCCTTTGGAAACTTCCTTTTTCTCTACCCCCTCCACCCCCCAAGAGACATGTTGACAACCATCCCCCAAGCATATGACCCACCTATGTACATCTGAAGGGTCTCATGACCGAGTTTTTACTAAACAGTAATAAATGACCTTTTCCTAACAACAGCTAGCCCCCTTCAGGATCCTGTTTCCAAAATACCTGGGAGCCTTACGCTATCCCTAAGCCCCTCCCGACTTGAAAGTATATAATGAGCCACTCCTCACAACCCCAGGGCAGTTCTGCCCACGGGTCCTGTCCCCGGGCTGTAATAAAACCACTTTTTTTGCACCAAAGACGGTCTCAAGAATTCTTTCTTGGCCGTCAGCTTCGAGCCCTAACGTCTTTCCTACATCACTAGGTAGGGTCCTCCCTCTGGGCCCGCCAGGTGAGGTGTCCCTGTCCCGTCTCCCATATTGACCTCTGAAGCAAGAGAAGTCTCAACCTACTCCATGTCTGCGGCCGTTGCAGGCAGGAGTTTCTGAAGTCTACCTCACAAACACATCCTCCCTTCTTCCCCCCCCACATCTAGTCTGTCTGCAAGAGCAGCCTGCTCTGCCTTTAAAACAGGGTCTCTACTCTGTCCACTCCTCCCTGTGCTGGGTACTCTCACCGGTCTGAGCCGCCACCATCACCCCCTGTAGGCCTGCTCTGACTAGACCAGCCAGTGTCCTGGTCCACCTTCGCCTCTGCCTTCAGATGCACCACCCCTGAACGCATAAACCAGCCGACGCCCCGGCCCAGCCTCAAACATTCACTCAGCTCCAGCTGCTCTGGCTTTCTGTTCCTCAAACAAGCCAAACTTGTTGCAGCCACAGGTCTTTGTCGCACTGGCTGTTCCCTCTGCTGGAATGCTCTTCCCACCAGATTGGTACCAGACTCTTTATCAGGGGTCACCTTTATTTTTTAAAGATTTTATTTATTTGAGAAAGAGAGAGAGAGCGCGCGCACACACAAGTGGGAGGAGGGGCAGAGGAAAAGGGAGAAGCAGACTCTCAGCTGAGCAGGGAGCCAGATGCAGGGCTAGATCCCAGGTCCCTGAGATCATGACCTGAGCTGAAGGCAGACGCTTAACCGACTGAGCCACGGAGGCACCCCATATCAGGTGTCACCTTTAAGAAGCCTTTGTCAATCATGCTAGCCAAAGTAAACCCCCTCCCAACACAAGAGCTGTCATACTTGCTTTGTTTTTTCCGTAGATCTTATGATTCCCTGATTTCATGTGCTTGCTTATTTATTTTCAGTCATTACCCTACCTGCCCCCCCCGCCCCTACTTTCAGAATATCTTTGCTAGGGAGGGTCTTCTTTGCTTTTGCTCAGTCTGCATCTCCAGAGCCAAGCCCAGTGACTGACATATAGAAGGTACTCACTAAATCAGTACTGCATGAATGAGTTGGATGACTTGCCCCCTTTAGACAGGTGGAAGGGACGAAGATCCACAGAGAGGAAGAGATCCACCTAAGTTAACCCAACCTGGTGGTACAGGAGCTGGGGTACACAGCAGATGACTTTCACTGGCTCCGGAGAACAGACTGCTAGATTTCCAGTAATTCTGCAGTCTGGATGTTAAACCATTGTTAGTTTGAAACTGGCCATGAAGGGAGTACTTACACCATGGCAATTAGCAACCACTACAAATCAGAACTTTTTTTTGGAGGGTCATTGTATCAGTACACCACTGTACAGAATCTGCTGTGGCCCTGGCAAAAGACCATTTATTGCTCCTCTTGAACTCAGGACCATCCAAAATTAAGATGAGAACAGGATTCCTCTTCCTGGATTGGCCCATGCCAGGCCTGATGACAACAGGAGTGCTTACTATGTGCCGGCATCTTTCTGAGCACTTTTTCGATATTACCTCCTTGAAGCTTCATGACATCCTTATAAGGTGTGTCTTGTCTTTTTATTTCACGGATGAGGAAATAGAGACACAGAGAAGTAAAAAAATTTCCCAAAACCTTAGACATGGCTGAAGATATGTGTCATATGTGTATTTGACAATGAACTAGTAGCCAGAATATATAAAGAACTACTACAAATCAACAAGAGACAACTCATTTTTTAAACTTGGCAAAAAGGCCTGAACAGGCACTTCACACACACACACACACACACACACACACACACACAAAGGATATCTGATAATCACATAAAGAGAATATCCCACCTCTCCCAGACCTGGCACAATAAGCGGATCATCATACTACTTGGCTATTGCCTCTATGCTCCAAAGTCTTTGTTACCAATTCTGCAAAAACAGAGCTGGAATCTTTAAATATCCTCCCTTTGCAGTGAGTGGGCTGCTAAGCTTTGTCAGTAGAGGGAGCCTGAGGGACACTGCAGAAGGAACAGGGCTTTTCCCTGTTCTGACTTTTCCTTGGGCTTCCTCTTGCTCTGACCCTGTGGTCACCAGTGACACACATGGGGCATATTCAGTGGTGCTCACTTCCATCAGGTTTCATCCATGTGGATGGCATCTCATCAAGTTTCAGTGTTTTCCCAATTGAGGCCTTCCCAGTGTGTCCTAGAAGCTAGCTTTCCAGCCTCACCCTGCCAGCACTTGGGAGGGGTGTTCTCTGCTTGCTCGGCATCTGTGGACCAGCTCTAGTCTGGGCAAGCCAGCCACCTTCCCCACCGTCCAGTGATCCACAGCCACAGATCTTACAGTGTGGGCTGCACCCCAGCTTTGGTGGGGAGGGCCCTTTCCAAGTTCATTCCTTCCTCGGGCAACCTCCCCGAATCCTACAATATTCCTCTGCCCCTTTAAAGAATATTACCTCTTAGAGTTAATAATTCCTTATATTAAAATTTTCCTGTTCAAATTAAAGAAGAAAATGCTTGGCAGGGCAAGTTACTTAATATTTTTGTGCTTTCGTTTCATCATCCAAAACACTGAAGGTAAGAATGATTCCTGCTCGAGGAAGAATGAAGGGGAGTAAGTCAGAGGGGGAGACGAACCATGAGAGACGATGGACTCTGAAAAACAAACTGAGGGTTCTAGAGGGGAGGAGGGTAGGGGGATGGGTTAGCCTGGTGATGGGTATTAAAGAGGGCACGTTCTGCATGGAGAAAAAAAAAATAACGATTCCTGCTCTTGGAGTTGCTTGAGAATGAAGGGAATTTCCTGACATTGGAACAGCACGCATCCCAGCACCCAGCCAGGAGGGAGAGCTCTCATGATTTCTGCTGTGCTGCTGTCTCCCCCTGTATCACCATCCCCATCTGCCTGGGCTTCCCGTGACTGCTGAAACAAACTACCAAAAACACGGCAGCTTAAAACCACACATGCCGTTCCCTCCCAGTTGTGGAGGGCAGCAGTCCAACACCAATTTCGCCGGGCTGAAAGCAAGATGTCAACAGGGCCGTGCTCCTTTGGGAGGCTCCTGAGGTGGGGCAGGGGAGAATATTTTGGTTGCCACCTGCATTCCTTGGCCTGTGGCTGCGTGGCCCCAAGCTCTGCCCCTCATGTAAGGGTATTGTGATTGTATTTGGGGCCCACTTGGGTCATCCAGGATAATCCACTCACCTCAGGATCCTTCATTTAATCATATCTGAAAAGACCATTTTTCCTTCATAAAGTAGCATTCATGGGTTCCAGGCATTAGGATCAGATATCTTTGGGGACCATTACTCAGCCTCTCACTGCATCCCTCCTCCATCCTCCACTCCCCTGACACATGCCTGGAAGGCTGACCTCTACTGATCACATCAACAAGCTGCCCTGCCCTTTGACCTCAAGGTGGGGTTGGCAAAAGGGAGGTACAGGCTGAACACTGGAGGGGGGCTGGAGAATGCTGTCTTCCTTGCCCGCTGCCCTCCTTGGTTCCTGTCGGGTTGCCCCTCTGCCCCAGCACTGGTTCTCAGTGAGGCCCCAGGGGCACATTTCTCCCCCTGGTTCCACCAGGATGCAACAGAATCTGGAAGGAGCCTTTTCCTTCCTATGTTGCTGGATCCTGGGAGCCCTAACCCTGCGCACACCTCTGTAAGCATCATCTGTTATCAGGAAGTTGTTTAAGAATCTTACTGGAGGGGGCTGTCCCAGTGCTAGCATAGGCTTTGTTTATTCAGTGAGTGTTCATCAGGTGCTGGGCATGGCAAGATGTTGAGCAGCCCCTGGGACTCGAGCCCTAGATGTCAGGAGCTCTCTTCCTGCCTCCCGCCCGTAATGGTCAGGACAACCCAGAGTGTCTCCGGGGAGGGACAACGTTGCTCCCGTGGAGAACCACTGCTCTGGGGGGAAACACAGGAACCAAGGACAGTGGTTGTCTCCGGGGAGTGGGATGAGGCAGGGGTCTTGCTTTTTCATTTTGTTCCCCTTTGTAACTTGTTCCTGCAAAGCCTCTTTGAAAATGAGGAACTCATTAAAGCACAGCTGGAAGTTAAAATAAGAACAGGTGGTGTTGGAAGTGGCCCACGCCTTGTGTTTGTGGGTTCTCAAGGGACTCTTGGTTGGGTCCTGGGGGAACTGCAGCATCCTTCTGGAGAATTCTTGCATTGGCTTTTTTCCTCTCCGCAAACTCACTGGGCACTCAGCCCCCAGACCTTTGCTCATCTCTACCCTTTGCTTAGGCTCTCTTCTTCGAAGACCTTCACCTCCTCAGAGAGCCTTCCGCGGCCACCCTTGGCCCCTTGGCCAGGGGCACCCACTGCTTTCCTCACCACCCCTTACCCGTCACATATCCCGTTTATTTATTCCTGTCCACTTGCTCGGTGTCTCCCCCATGGGACTCTAAGCTCCCGGAGGGCAGGGACCTTGTCTCTCCCAATGGGTGTTATGACCTCCATGCTTCACACACAGTAAGGCTCTCAATACATTTTTGAAAGAATAACTCCTGGGGGGGTGGGAGGATGGGTTAGCCTGGTGATGGGTATTAAGGAGGGCACATTCTGCGTGGAGCACTGGGTGTTATGCACAAACAATGAATCATAGAACACTGCATCCAAAACTAATGATGTAATGTATGGTGATTAATGTAACGATAAAAAAATTTAAAAAAAAGAATAACTCCTTAACCTCTTCACTGGCTTCCTCCCCGTGAAAAGTCAGCGATGGTCACCCACTTTGTAATACACTTTCCTTTTTCCTGCCACTTTTGGGTCCCTGGAACTGTGCTGGGTGTTGGTAACAGCAGCTGAAGATGCTCACTGCCTGAGGCAGGTGGTGGGGGTGTCCAAGCACTGGCTCCAGCACCTTGACCTGTGTTCAACCAGGCAGGCTCCTTAATCTGAGTCTCTTTGTCCCTCTCTATAGCATGGGGATAACAGCACCCACCTCACAGGGCTGGGGTGGGGATCAAATGGTGGGACGGTCAGTTTTACGTGTGAACTTGGCTCGACCAGAGTCCCCTGTCAGTGGACTCTGTTGAGTCAGAGTCCCAGCCACTGTTGCCCTGAAGGTATTCTGTACATGTGACTGACATCTCTAATCAGTTGAGATAATTCTCAATCATCTGGGTGGGCTTGATTCAGTCGGTTGAAAGGCCTTTAGAGCAGAACAGAGGATGCCCAGGAGAAGAAATTCTGCTTGGGGACAACAGCTTCCCATGCCTGAGAGTCTCCCGCCTGCCCTGACAGCCTGCCTGCCCGGCGGATGTCAGACCTGCCTAGCCAGCCCCACAGTCACACAAGCCAATTCCTTGCAATGAATCTCTTAATACAGGTCGGCTACTGGTTCTGTTTCTAGGGTTGAACCCTGATGGATACAAATGGGAGGATCTTAACGTGCTTAGAATAGACGACGTGGTGCACGCAAAGAGCTCAACAGATGTGAGCTGCCATTCCAGGGGCCTCAATGCCCTGCTCGATGCCAGGTAGCCATGAACACATTCCCACTTCACAGTGACGCATGACGTTATGCTCCCATTCTGCAGATGAAGCTGGGAATGGGGTACCTGACCAGCCCACACTCGGGGCGGTGCTGGGGTCCCATCACAGGTGGCCCAGCTCCAGCGCCCCGTGGCCGACCACGAAGGTTCATGCTCCCACAGCCCCGCTGCAGTGACCAATGGGGATCCTTACCCTGGAGAGGCAGGGACAGTGGCAGCCCTGTCCACCACCATCCTCCAAACCTAGCAAAGTGCAGGCGCACAAAGGGTTAACTGAGAGTGGAACCATGGTGGCTGTTGAGAGAATGAGAGGGGTGGGGAGCAGGGACTTGCTCCCAGAGAGATTCCTTCTCCAGCCTGCTCCAGCCTTCAGGTCTCCTGCATCAGTAGAAGCCATCCTGAGGGACAGGGCTCCCGGGAACGGGTGGGAAGGACCCTCCCCTTTCCGAATGCCAGCTTCCTTGTGGGAAAAGGTGGGGGACTAGCTCCTGTCTCATAAAGTTGAGGTGTGACCTTAGGGAGGTTTCTTTCTCCCCGCCCCCCCCATAGGAGGTTTCTCAACCTCCCTGGGCCTCAGTTTCCTCCTCTGTAAAATGAACACGACCACCAGACCCGTTCCACGGTGCTGCTGGGCTATGTGGATAAAGGAGGCCTGAGGGCTTGGAGTGCACTGGGTGCCATCATCACCGTTGTCCCCATCATCTCCTGAAGGAACAGGGGAAGGGTATTCATAAAGTCCACCTCCCCCCCTGATCTCCTCCTCGGGGCGAGTGAGGAAATAGCTAGATTTGGCCAGTGACATGAGTGACTGTTGATCACATAACCAGAGACTGGGAGTTTGTCTGGAGGTGAGTAGTCACCTCAGGCTAGATGGGGACCAAGCAGCCTCCTCTGATGGATAGTGGGTTTCAGCAGCTTAGGCATCCACCTCCGAGCCTCAGTGACCCCCTACTCTCAGCCCCGCCCTCCCGCGGAGGCACCTGTGTCCCAGTCTGGACAGGGAGCGGCTGGTCTCACGCCTGTGTCCCTGCAAGGCTCGGCATGAGTGTGGCACCTGGGGGCCTGGGGGAAACGTGTATTAGATGAGGAACAGAGGGAGCGGGCGAGACAGGGATGGTGACGGAGGCAAAGAGTGACGAGGAGGGGTGGGGGCTGAACCAGAGACTCTGGAGAGAGGTCAGCCAGGCAGCCACTCCTTGGCTGATGATCCGCTTTCCAACCTCATCTTCATCTGTGGAGCTGCTCTGGCTCCCCGCCACCTACCTGTGGGGACAGCACGTTTTTTCTTGAACTGTGTGTCCCTGTGTCCACGAGTCTGTAACTGGCTGGGTGACCACTGAGGCCAGTGAGCAGGGGAGCTTCCTCCTGTGGTGCCTTGCCTGGCTCATTCCTCCCTGCTGTTGCCCCCCGTTTGTGCTGCCCTCGCTGGAGCATCCCAGGCAACCCCCTCCCCCGGCCCCCCGCTTTCCCAGCATGTCTGCCCAGCTCAGGTGGCAATGCTCCAGCTCCTGGTTCTCCCGATGAGGTCACGCTCTCTCTTCCCTGTGCCAGCCCCGGCCCCTCCCTGATGCTCCCTGCACGCAGCCTTGGCCCTGCTGGCTGAGACCCGGGAGGGCCTTCGGGCAGGACCTGAACCTCACTTTTCTGTGTCCCCGACCCAAGGCCTGCCACATGGGGACACCACAGCTGTTTGTGACAGCACACGTGAATGAATTCCTGGAATGTCTTTCTCCACCTAAATAATTCTTCCTCATCCTTCCAGACCCAAGCCGCTGCCCAGGGTCTAGGGATTCTTTTCCACTGGGCAAGATGCTCGCATTCTGAGTAACAACACCTTTGGGCAGGAGGTGTGTTTAGAGAAAAGGTGTCTCCTCCACATCTATGTTTCTGATCAGACTTGCAAACAATAGGTCCACGTATGGCTTTTCGGGGGCCCGTGCTGCTTTTTAAAAAGTTATTAATAGTTTGAATCCAGAAATTTCACACTGGAATCTAGATTTCTGGATTCTTCTGAAAACAAACAAATGAATAGATAAAACAGAAACCAGAAGACCCAGCAGATCTCATTCCTGCTGCGGGAGGGGGCAGGTAAGAGTTGGAACTGAGTTCGCTGCTGCTGGCGCCCCCTGCAGGTGGGGGCATCTGCTCTCAAGACCACCTGGTTCCCATAGGGGCCAACAGCACTCATTTTGTTACCTGCGGGACTCCTGTGGGCTTTTGAGTTTGCAGCCTCCGCACTATAGTCTTATAAGGTCAGGAGAAAATAGCCAGGGGACAGGGGTGACTGCTCCAGGGAACAAGGGTCCTGGGATGGAGGGGTCCTGAGCAGTGCACAGTCTTGCTGTGTGGTCCAAGGCACTGTGAGCCTCCGTTTCCCCGTTTGCAATGTGGGGGGTGTGGAGGGCAGGCTTCATGATCTCCCCCGTGTCCCTGCAGAAAACCTTTGGGGCTTCTTTAGTGTTTCAGGTGCTTCCCTCCCATGGGTCTCAGTTTCCCTCTGTGGAGTGCAGAGCCTAGCTTTGCTTGGCAGTGCCCGAGGCTGCAGGAGGGTCACTGTCACTTTGGGTCACAGTGCCCATGTGGACAATGGCTTTAGCCCATTTGCTAGTGCTGTCTCCCCCCAGGCTCCTCTGTATGTCATCTGTGCCCCTGCAGGTCGGCCTGCCTGCCCAGACCGCGCTGCTCAAGGGCAGGGAGCAGGCATGTCCCTGGTGGGTGAGGGGGCTGACAAACAGTCCCGGCTTGTGGGAGTCCTTGTGGGGTGAATGTGTGAGCTCCTGGTGCTGGTCTCCGGTCTTAGAGTCTCACATGGAGTTGCTGCTCCAGCTCTGTAGGTCTGTGAAGTCTAACTGGGCCGGTGGATCTAGGCGTCTGTGAGCCACGTGTCTATCTTGATCTGTCTGGGAGTTTTCCTGTCCATGGTCAGTCCTTCTGGCTCAGGTGCCCTAGACTGTGGGGGAACAAGATCCTGGCATTCTTCTGTCTTGGCCAAGCCCTTCTCCTCTCTGGGTCCCCACCAGTGGAGGGATATGACTAACTCCTTGATGCCTCTGTCACAGGCAGAACCGTGCCCTCCCCCTCATGGCCCCCACAATTCATATGTTGAAGCCCTAACCCCCAGTACCTCACACTGACTTTATTTGGAGACAGGGCCTTTAAAGAAATAATTAAGTTAAAATGAGGCCATTAGCGTGGGCCCTAATCCATTATGACCGGTGTCCTCACACAAGAGGAGGAGATTAGGACACAGACACACGCACAGGGAAGGCCATGTGAGGACACAGGGAGAAGGTGGCCGTCTATAAGCCAAGGAGAGAGCTTGGAAGAAACCAGCCCTGCCGACACCTTGGTCTTGGTTTTCTGGCCTCTGGAACTGTGAAAATATCTGCTGTTTAAGCTCCTGAGTCTGGGGCACTTTATGGCAGCCCAGAGCAGACTAGCAAGGCCTACACCTTAGTGTTTACTGTTCTCTTCTGGCAGGGCAGTGGCCACTTGTGGCCAAGTCTGCCTCCCCAGCTGGGGCAAGGGCTGGGCCTGCCCTTCAGAGTCCTCACCATCCACAGCAAAGGGGGCTCTGCTGCTGGAAGGGGACTTGACTTGAGGAACCAGACAGACACTCGGGGAAGGCCCAGTCCTGCCAGTGGCCACACCTCGGAATGAGGAGGAGAGATTGCCAGCAGCACAGACCCTCTGGGCTCTGACCCTGAAGGGTTGGGTTTGCAGGTCCAGGGGCCCCTGACAATCTTTGTTTCTAAGGAGTGTTCCTTGGTGGTGCCAACGGTCAGTGAGTGAGTTCAGGCAGCTTGTTGAGTTCAGCTGGCCTCAGCTGTGCAGCAGCCTGGCTGGTGGCCAATCCCAGCCCAGGGACTTACCTCCATCTGATGCCCAGCGGTTTTGGCTTCAGACTTCACGGCTGTTTCTGGCTCCTCCAGCAGCTCTGGTTTCTGAATGATTGGGGCCTCCTTGAACTTGACAATGGGCCTGTCCTCCCACCATTGAAGTATCTTCATTCTAAGGTAATGAGCCCTGTGGTTAATACTGTGCTCAGTCTCCCTGTTCCTAGAAGGAACCCTGGGCTGGGGGTCAGAAGACCCTTTCCCTCCATTTCCTGGTTCTGTGACCAGTACCCCCCTCTCCTTATCAAACAGGCACACAAATCCCTACTCTCTTGGCCTGGATCCTCTTCCTAGCCTCTTTTCCAGCCTCCTGCCCCAGAGCTGGCCTGCATCTTCCCTGCCCAGCCATCCCATGGCTCCCCAGCACCCCCACGACAAAGTCCCAGCCTTCCAACCCAGTGGCCCTTCATGGTGGTGCCTTTCCTCAGCTTCTCTCCCAGCCCTGTAATGTCTCAATATGTATATGATTTTTTTTTCCAGACTAATTTTTTTTTCACCTTTCCTCTCTCTCTTAATATTTCCGCTGTATCTGGGCATATTAGTACATTGACAGCTTCCTCAGTCTTTTTCACATCTGCGTAGTGCTCTGTTGTGTAGATGTACCATTGAATCCATAACTGGTCCCTTCCCTTTCTTGCCCTGGCAACTGCAACTGCCCTGCTCCCTGGCCCTCTGCTTTGCCCAGTCTGGCTCTTCCCCAGGAGTGGGATTTTGTTTGTATTCAAGTGTGGTGAAGCCAACAGATCGGAGGATGGTTGTGTTGAAAAGATAGTTTGTTATTCAAAGTTCCCAAGAGGTGGGACCCCTGGGTGGCTCAGTCAGTTAAGCATCTGCCTTCAGCTCAGGTCATGATCCCAGGGTCCCGCTTCTCCCTCTCCCTCGGCCTCTCCCCTTGCTTGTGCTCTTTCTCTCTCTCTCTCTGACAATAAATAAAATCTTTTAAAAAAATTTCAAAGTTCCCAAGAGGGGGCACACCATGCCACACAGGGCCACACAGGGAAGCACCAGGGTTGGTCAGGAGGTAGGAGTGAGGGGGAAGCACGTGTGGGAGCTTTTATTGTGGTTTCCATGGGACTGAAATTGCACAGTAGGCAGGTTTAGGACTGGCCCACAAAAGTACCTCACCCACCTGGACATTAGTTGAGGATGGCCCTGTGACTGAAGCAGGGACAATCAGAGTTTTCTCTGGAATTGATGTGTCTCCAAGAGGAAGACAAGTCCTGTTTCAGCTAGAGTTGCTGAGATAGGATACAATCATGTGGCTGCTCCTGGCCATTTTGCCACTAGGTGGAGAGAGCCTCCAGAGGTCAAGTAAACACAGAAGGAAGCAGAGCAAAGGCATGGGGATGGCAGACTCTTAATAACGTCATTTGAATACCTAGATCCAGTCATGCCTGAAGTACAGATATTCCCTGTTATAGGCTGAATTGTGTCCTCCTCATCCCATCCAATTCATTTGCTGAAGTTCCAACACCCAGTACCTCAGAATATTCTGACTGTATTTGAAGACAGGGCCTTTAAAAAGGTAATTAAGGTAAAATGAGGTCATATGGATGGACCCTAATCCATGGGACTGTATTTGGATAGGGCCTTCAATGAGGTGATTAAGTTAAACTGAGGCTGTTAGGTGGATCCTAATCCAATATGACTTGTGTCCTTGTAAGAACAGGGATGGGGCGCCTGGGTGGCTCAGTAGGTAAGTGGCAGACTCTGGATTTCGGCTCAAGTCACTATCTCAGGGTTGTGGGATCGAGCTCTGTCTTGGGCTCTGCAGAACCTGGGTATGTGTTCCCAGGCCCATCCCCTCAGGATTCTAATTTGGTGGGTCTGGCTTGAGGGGGAGGGGCTGGATTTTAACAGTCACTAACCCTCCACCAGATAAGGTGGATGATGATGCAAGTCTGGGAAACACAAGGGAATGGGAAGGCCATAATGAACAAGGAAAGAGTCGGCTTGTCCTTCTCCCTCAGCTCCTCCCCCCACTCATTCTCTCTTGCTCTCTCTCTAAAATAAATAAATAAACAAAATCTTTTTAAAAAAAAAGAAGAAGAAGGACAGAGAGCAGGGGTGTGTGTGCACACAAGGATGACCCTGTGAAGAGGCAAGAGGGTGGCCATGTGCAAGCCAAGGAGAGTCTCAGGAGAAACCAGTCCTGCTGACACCTGGATCTTGGACTTCCAGCCTCCAGAACTATGAGAAAATAAATCTCTGTTGTTGAAGTCTTAGACTTAACAGATGGTCAGTATGTTCCTGCAGCAGATCACATACAGATGGCTGCAAATTTCTGGCATTCCTCCCATGGAGAAACGGGGTCTATTTTCTCTTCCCCTTGAATCTTGGCTAGTCTGTGACTTGCTCTAAGAGAATATGATGGAAGTGACCCTCTATCAATTCCAGGCCTAGCCTTGAAAAGGACCGGCAGCTTTTGCCTTGGAAGCGACCATGATAGGCAAGGCTCTGACGCTGCATGGAAAGCGAGAGGGGCCCAGCTGAGCCCAGCCCTCTGTCTGTCCACAGCAAAATGCCAGGCATGTGAATGAAGGCATCTTGGACCCTCTGGCCCAGCCCAGCCCAGCCCAGCCCAGCGGCCAGCTAAATATCACCAAGTGACCTCAGTGGATACCACAGGAAGCCGAAGAATCATTCAGTTGGGCCCTACTCAAATTCCTGATCCATGAAGTTGTGCTATATACTAAAATAACCATTGTTTAAAGTCACTAAGCTTAGGGGACTGTAATATAGCAACAAATAACCGTAACTGTTTCCTTTTTCCTTAAGTTTGCTGAATTCAGCTCTTGTCACTCACGACTGGAAGAGTCCTAACTGTGACTGATCTCCTTTAACCATTATCCCTTATGCATTATTCCCCAAAACTTTTCCACCTATGACGGTTCAAATCCCAATACCCCATGCTCTGACTAGTTCTGTCTTATTCAGCTTTCTTATGCTCCCATCCAGTCTTGTGTTCTTGTTCTTTGATCTCACAGATGGAGGCTTCAGACCCAAGACACCACATTCCCTAGCCCTCGCGAAAGCCTTCTTGTTTTCCCTTCCTTACCTCCCTGCCCCTCAGGGTACAATGGCTACCCACTCGAAGTGCTCTTTCCCCCCAGCTTTCACATCTCTCTTGTCTCCCACCCTATCATCCTTCCATGACATCCTGCCTGGAAAGACCCAAACCTAGATCAATGCCACCATTCACTCTTTCTCTTCCAACCACCACTACTGGGAGGGAACATCACGCAGCAATGACACTGGTGTCGCTCTTCCAATCGCCTCATCACCATCACCACTCTTCTTGATCCCTTCCCCTCACCCCTGCTCCCACCCACATCACTTTCAGCAGATGGCCTCACCGCCCTCCTTCATTGTGAAAAAAAAAACAAAAACAAAAACAAAAAAAACAAAAACCCACGGGTAGGAGGGCCTCACCCCACCCACCAGAATCATAAATGTTACCTAAAGTGAACAAGAAAAATATAGAACATCTGCCATTGGATTTTGAGAATAATTTTGAGAGTAAGGATAACTGACTGCTTTAGACAGTGCCATTTCAGTGGCATGGTGCTGGAGAGCAGACTGCAGGAGAGACTGACGAATGTAAGGGTGATGAGAATCAGGCAGTGGGTGTAAACTCTTCTCTCAAAAAAAAAATTGGATGGTACATAGAGGGAGTTTTTGGGGCTGAGGTAGGAGAGATTTGGGCATGTTTATATACTTCAGAGAAAGAGCCAGTGAAGAAAGAGTGATTGAAAATTTAGGAGACAGAAGGGATGATTAATGGAGTGTGGAGGAAATGGAGTCCCAGGCAAAAGAGGTGAGGCTAACCTTGGACAAGAAGAGGGATGTCTCTTTCTCTGAAAAAGGCAAGGAGTAAATCACCAGTGCCAGTGGCAATAACTCTGTAGGTGTTGGGGGGTTGCTTTTTTCCTGTGAAGTAGGTAAAACTTACTGCTGAGTGAGGGGGAGGAGATAAGAGAATCGGGGAAGGAAAGAAAACATCTGTAATACTGACAGGGCACCACGTTGGGGAAGGAAGGCTCTTAGGGGTGTGTGGGAGGATTTTTTCTTTTTAAAAAAAAAAAAAGATTTGGGCGCCTGGGTGGCTCAGTTGGTTAAACGACTGCCTTTGGAGCGACTGCCTTCGGCTCAGGTCATGATCCTGGAGTCCCGGGATGGAGTCCCACATCGGGCTCCCCGCTCAGCAGGGAGTCTGCTTCGCCCTCTGACCCTCCCCCCTCTCATGTGCTCTCTCTCTCATTCTCGCTCTCTCAAATAAATAAATAAAATCTTTAAAAAAAAAATAAAATTAAATTAAAAAAAGATTTATTTATTTTAGAGAAAGAGAGTGGGGGGGAGGGGCAGAGGGAGAGGGAAAGAAGCAGACTCCCCGTTGAGCAAGGAGCCCGAAGTGGGGCTTGATCCCAGGATCCTGAGATCATGACCTGAGCTGAAATTGAGGGTCAGACACCTAACCGACTGAACCACCCAGGCGCCCTGTGTGGGAGGATTTCTAGGCAGTATGGGTGCTACCCTCCCCTGCAAGGATGGAGATTCTGAAGGCTGGGGTCCCCTTGGTATCTCCCTTGTATGGATCTCTAAACTAGCACTTGCTTACTTGTCTATGTCCTTGGAAAATGCAGGCCACAGGGCAAGAGGAAAAACAGAGAAAAAAAGAGAGCCTGAGAAACATTTTTTTTTTTTGAAAGTCTGAGAAATATTAAATGAGAAGCCCACAGTGAAAGGAAAGGGTGGAAGCAACCTATGAAACAATGATTGAAAAATTTCCAGGGTTGATAAAAGATACCAGAACACAGATGAAAGAGGCCAAAAAGATGTACATAACAGCAAACAGACAAAAAAAGATATCCACACTTCGCCACATCAGAGTAGAACCATTAGCACTAATAGTATCCAAAAGCCCAGATGGCTGTGGGGGCCCTGAAAAGGCGCCCAGCCCAGTGCCAGGGAAGGTTTCCTGGAGCACATGATGGAAGGGCTGTGAGCTGAGCCCTAAATGATGAGTAAATGTCAGCCAGGTGAGAGAGGGGAGCAGGGATGGGGGGTGAAGTGCGGAGAAGGGCACTGAGCAGAAGCCACAGTACAACTAGAAAAGATGACCTTGATTTAAAGGCTATGTATCTGTGGGACACTGCCTTCATCAAGTGTAGAATACACATTCTTTTTAAGCCTATGTGGAATATTTATAAAAACCACACAAAAATTGTGCCACAAAGAAAATAACTGAAATAATGCATAGTATTAAATCCACTTATTGGATTTAAGCTAGAAATAAAGAAAACAGGATTATTAGAAAACACTGGTGTGTCTAAGAAAAACTCTCCTGGGTCAAGAATCATAATGGAAATTAGAAATATTTTAACCAAGTGATACTAAAATACTTTGTATTAAAGTTTGTGAGATACAGCTAAAGTCATGCTTAGAGGGAAATTTATAGTCTTAAATGCAAATATTGGAGAAGAAGAATGGCTAAATTAAATGATATAAGAGACCATGTTAAGAGGGCAAAGAAGAACAGACTGGAAGAATGATGATGAAGGAAATAACATAAATAAATGTAGTAGGTGTTGGAAAGGGCTTGATGGTGCATTTTAACCTGATACTCACGTGAGGAGGACAAGGAAGAAGAACAGTATGGAGACAATGGATCCATACACAATGCCCTGGGTCAGCCCTTTCACCAACACATTGGAATCTGAATGCTTATCTGGAATCAGAAGGAAGTGAGAGTGGTTTTTTTTTCCCCCCTAAGGCTGTGAAGTTTGAGCCTGCACCCATCCTCAATTTGATTCCCATGTGTTGTCGTTCTAGCCCAGTCAGGAGACCCCTGTGTACCTACCTGGTAGGAGGAAGATACGTGCAGCATGGATTCCATATTGGTTCCTCCCCTCACAGCGGAGATTCATGAGTATGTCTGGCTCCCCGATGAGGCTGATGGTGCTGTTGTTCCAGGTGCCAAATATGGTGGAAGTCACCTGGAGGACCTTATCTGTGTTGTTCACACTCACAGGGACACCTTCCAACAACCACTCCATAGAGGGTGTGGGGATCCCATGGAAAGAACAGCTGCACTGCAGAGTCTTCTCCAAGGAACAAGAGGAATTGAGCAGTCTTGTGGGTGCTATGGGGAGAGAAGGTCAGCAGTCAGCAAGGCATCCTGACTTCCTGTCTCCACTTTCTCCAGGACCCAGCCTTTTCCTTATTCCTGATTCCCAAGTCGCTTCGGAAAGACTTTCTGGAAGCCCACAGAAGCTGGGCTTCTCAGACCAGTTCCCCTTCATCCTCTTCTTCATCTGTGTCTGATTCTGGCTCAGCTCTTACCTCTGGTCTTTCAGCCACAGAAGCCCGGTAAAGATGTGACAGCTTCCCAGACTCCTCCCACCCAACCCCACCCCAGGACTAAGGAATTTCTCCTGGGCCCACCATTTCTCCCAGACTCTGGATCTTCCTTTGCCCACCAGCACTCACAGACCACTTGGAACATGACCACAGCATTTCCAGTGAACATAGCTGGGGAGAAATTCAAACGACATCCAAGGGTGGTGCTATAATCCTAAGGCTTCAGGGTGAAGTGCAGCAGTAGAAGGAGGAGTTGCTAGAGCCATCTGTGTTGGAGAACATGGTGGGCCAATTCCAGGAAAGGAAAGGGGTTTTGCTTTCTTTTCAGGTGCCTTTGACGGTACAAGTCAAGGTCATAGGATCCCCAGCCACAAGAATCTCTAGGATGTGGAGCTCTGGTTTCTGGGTCTGGTCTGAAGGGAAAGACAGATTGGACTGAAAAGAGGGACTCTCATGGATACTTCAATGATGCACAGTGTTTCCAGGTTACAAAGTGCTTTCTCACCCGTAAGTTCACTTGGTACCCCTCCCCTACTCTGATAACCTCATGGAACCCGAGACTGTTACTGTTGGTTAGATTTTCACAAGTATATTTCCCTTTTCTGCACTGTCTAGGTGAGCAAACTGAGGAGACTTGCTTAAGGAGGCAGAGCTTGAACCTGAACCCTGGGCTCTCAAGCCTGAGGGTGAGAGAATTTTCCAAGATCTGCATTGCCTATGATTCCTTACCTGTCTCCTAGCTCAGACCTCCTAGGGTCAGCTCCTACGCTGCATCTTCCCTCCCAATCCAACTCTCCCCTCAGGCTCTGCCCCTTTCCAGCAGACCTGTGATCACTTCGGTCCTCTACCTCTTACTTGCTGGATGCTGTGGGGTAAGTCACTTCCCCTCTCTTTGCCATTTCTATTTGGAAAAATAAAGTTATCAATTGTACCTATATCATCGTATTATTGTTGTAAAAATGAAATGCCTAGGATTTTATAAAGCCCTATGAAGTAAAAACCACACAATTACCAGAACATCTTTTTTACAAACCACCCATTGAATGAGCTTGAATGTCATCTGATATGGAGAGTTTGATATCCCCCTACAGGAAGGACTCTTGGTTTCTAGATCTGCACAGAATAAATATGTCATGCTGTTCCTTTTAAGTACATTGTGGACCAGGAGTGTACAGTCTTGTTCTTCAAGGTTTCAAATAGTGCGGAATCTGCCCTTGGTGTTATTATCTATGGTAGCACTGGGTTGATTTATAGCTACATGGGAGCTGATATTTTTATTGAGCCAGTAGGCTATGGGTACAGAATTGCTTGGGGATTCCTTGGGAAGTTCAAATATTCCAAGGATTATATCTCTTCCACTGGTATCTTCTTGACTTCCACCAAAACATGAGAAAGTAACCCTGTGGGGAGGAATTCAAGTTGAAAAACTGACTTACCTAGTGTCCTCCAGTATCCCACTTGTGCATTCAAGGATTAACCTTACCCTAGGAAGGTTTGAGCCTTTCCCAGCTCTAGGGAGGTAACCTCCAAGCCCTTGGAATGTCCTCCTGATAAGAGTGTCTATTTACCTAGGGCCATGGGTCATGCCAGATAGACCATATGAACAAAGTGATTTGTGGTGGGGACCTTGGGCCACATGTGGTATCAGCCTGACCTCTGGAGAAGCTGGAGACTAAAGTCAGCCATGCCTATGGGACCAGGCCCCCAATAAAAACCCTGGATACTAAAGCTCAGTGAGTTTCCCTGCATGGCAACACTGGGCATATCGCCAAACATTATTGCCAGGAGAAGTAAACACTGTATGCACAACTCTACTGGGAGAAGACAAGTGAAAGCTCATACCTAGTCTCTCCTAGATCCTGCCCTACATGCCTCTTCCCTCTGCTTATTTTAAACTCCATTTGTTTGTTATAATAAACTGTAACTGAAAATATAACAATTCTGCTGAGTTCTGTGAGTGCTTCTTGTGAATCACTGAACCTGAGGGTGGTCTTGTGGACTCCTA
This sequence comes from Callorhinus ursinus, assembly GCF_003265705.2. Taxonomy (NCBI): domain Eukaryota; kingdom Metazoa; phylum Chordata; class Mammalia; order Carnivora; family Otariidae; genus Callorhinus; species Callorhinus ursinus. The sequence continues at coordinate 530,376 of NW_027397133.1, forward strand.
AGTGTGCCACCCCAGTTTAGCCTGCTGGGTTTTTTTGTTGTTCTTATTGTTGGTAGTAATTTTATCTTGTGAAGTTGGCCATGCAGCTCCATTTCTGAATCTCAGTTTCTTAATCAGTAAAATTGGCACAATACTACCAGTGCTGCAATGTTGTGAGAATTAAGAGATAGTAACTACAAAAGCACATAGTGCCCTCTAATAATTGTAGATTGTAACTTAGCTTTTGGCCTTCACTGAACAATTATTCTTTTCCCTGCTTTCTTCATTTCCCAGGCGGCAGCTCCCTTATGTACAAAATGGAGGGAGGCTGAACTTCATGGCTCCCGAGGCCACTTCTAGTAATGCCATCCTAAAATTATGGTAGTAACACTGACCTGTGTAAGTGTTTATAGATTTTCCAACACCTTCATAGAAATTAGGTTAAGCCATCCTTATAATGGTTTTTTATAGTCCCTTAGACAGATGGGAAATGGGTTCAGAGAGGTTAAGGGACTGCTTCAGGTTATAGAGAAAGGAGTAACAGCATCAGGCCTAGAACCTGGCTTTCCATGCGTTAAGTCCAGTATTTCAAAACATCACCACCGGGGTCTCAACACTCTTGGATCTGGAGCACCATGCTATTTCTCTTCTCTAAGATGTGACTTAATTAACACCCACCATACAGATGATGGTGTTGAGAGAGCAGATGTGTGTATGTTTATCACTGAAGTTCTAGAGTGGCATGGGCTGGCATTAAAATGGAACTAAGAGTCAGAAGAGTTGGGCACTCCAATTCTGAAGTTTCTAGTGACTTGTGGCAAGTTGCTGAATCTCCCAAGGCCTGTTTCCTCATCTGTGAAATGAGAACAATAATTCTTCAGGGAGTTGTTGGGTAAATGAAATGGGACACACTGTGGGTCACAGAACAGGCACATGGAAGACGTTTATTACTTATTATTTATCAAGTACTTAATTCTCTATGTCTTCACCTCTTCACCTTACTTCGGCCCTTGCCCGTCTTCCACTCCCCACCGATACCCATCTCACCCCTACCGTTTTGTCTCTTCCTCACACCCGTCCCACCCTGCTTCTCATTCCACTTACCCCACCATAACAGCAGCAATGACATCAGCACCAACAGGATCTCAGGGATGAGAGAGGGCCAGGACCTACCCTGCTGCTAACCCTGGCCTCATCCATGTTGTGGAGGACAGCATTTGGAATAGCCGAGGGGAGGGTCAGCAGTAAGAGGCATGAGGGGGAGGTAGAGGTAAATTCATGGCCTACGGGGGGCTTTTGTCTCTTCAATCACTCTGAAATTCTGTTCACCTTGAAAATTAGGAGCCTCATGGGAACAGATGCTAAGGAGCTTCGAGGATAGAACAGTGTCTCCAAGATTCTCTCTGAAGCCTCAATACCATGTCTTTCTTCTTTCTCCTCTAGTCTTCACCCCCAGGTCCTTCCCTCTTTGAAGGACCTTAACTGCCAGGCTGAGAAGCTTGGCCTCTCTCCCAAGTTGATGGGGGAAGTCAGGAAAATCGTTTTCAAAGGTTTTGAAACATGGGGAACAAGTCTTAGAAAGAATTGAAAAAGATGTTCACGTCCCCTGAAGCTATAAATCAAAAGATACTGTTCTGTGTCATAAAAGGGCTCAAGGAATCTGATTTGATATTGTCCAAAACTGAGAATGTTAATTAGAATATAATTTATGTTCTCCTTTACAATATACAGTTTTGTATGAATATTCATGACTGTTACTGACTTGTTCTGTTCTCTGTTGATACAAATCCGCCCTTGGAAGAACAATTTAAACAAAGTGGTCTTAGGAGACTCTAAAGACATTAGAAATTATTCCACGTCTTATGAAAATGATATCCAAATAAAGTGGAATTCTGACCAGCTGTCTTATTTGATAATTTATGGCTCTGGTAACAATAATATTATAACTGACATCTCTGTTTTCTTATATTGTACACCTATCTGTAAGATCGTACTCTTCTCTTCTCCCACATGTGCAATGCAAATAAAAACCTTGGACTCTGCTAGATTTATTATTAAGCAAATATTTTGAGAGACTTGTCTACTTAGAATACCAACCATGAGGCTACCTGCTGAAGACTTTGGGGATTTCTGCTTTTCTGATATTAGCACCACTTTCTCTTTGTTGTTTTCTTCTTTTCCAAAACGCATCCCCTCTTGCTCCTCCTCCTCCTCTTTCCCTGGAATATGGATGTGATGCTGGAGGTGGAGCAGCCATTTGGCAACCATGAGATAACCATAAAGATCAAAGCCACAGACTAAGGATGTCAGTGACAACAGTATAGGGGTTCTGGTTCCCTGACAGCTTTGTGGAGCTGCTACATTCACCTTGTACAGCCTCCTAACATGCTTCCTCTTCATTTGGTTCTTGCTCTCATTGGGAAATTGGTGAAATATCCTACCAGGGGAACTATCCAAGAGTTGAGATTCTTGAGGAAAGATCCTACATCAAATAGATCTTTGTGTCCTTCACAGTCTTAGAAACTTTCTTGTCTGATAAATATTCACTGAAAAAAATGTATAAGCACAAGTCTTGATGATTTTCCAACTATTAGTTTCCAGTTGAATTCCACTGTGATCAGAAAACATACTTTATATGATTCCAATTCATTTAAATTTGTTGAGACTTGTTTTATAGGTCAGAACATGGTCTAAATGTTCCGGGAGCTGTTGAGTACAGTGTGTACGCTACTATTGTTGGATGGAATATTCTATAAATGTCATTTAAGTCAATTTGGTTGATGGCATTTTTTTTTATTAAGATTTTATTTATTTATTTGACAGAGAGAGAGAGAGCCAAGCACAGGGAGCGGCAGGCAAAGGGAGGAGGAGAAGCAGGCTCCCTGCTGAGCAATAAGCCCGACCTGGGGCTCGATCCCAGGACCCTGGGATCACAACCTGAATGAAAGCAGATGCTTACCAACTGAGCCACCCAGGCACCCCAGTTGATGGTATTCTATATCCATACCAATTTTTTCATCTGCTTGCTCAGTTACTGAGAGAGGAGAGTTGATTTGCCTAGTTCTCCTTTCAGTTAGATTAGGTGGGTTTTTTTTTTTTAATTTTTGAAATTAAAAATTTTAATAAGAAATTAATTCTCAGAATCTAATTGAATATAGTGATTTATTTACAACCTCAAATCAAGGATTGAGGAGAGCTCTGGGGTGGTTCCAGACAGTGCTTTGCCACTAACTCGCTGGAAACTTTAGGCAAGTGCTGTTCCCTCTCGTTTCCCCCCATTTTCCCCATCTGTAAAATGAGCAGGTGCCCAGTGTGTAACGGTCCTTCCAACTTCAAAATTCTGATCTCTTCCAAGTTTCATTCCCTTCTCCAGGGCTTGGCGCAGCCGTGGGTTTTCTCCACAAGAAACCTCTTTCCTCTTCCCGCTAAACAGTCATTTCCTTTTCCAGTCTTACCACCTCGTCTTGGGTGCCCACAGCTCCAGCCTGGACTGTCCTCAGCGCGTCTCCACTCTATTTCCTTAACAACTCAACGTCCTCTTTGAGTTTGGTTAAGTGCATCATGTGCACTTAGCCAAACTCACCGATTGGCTGACTTACTACTTACAGGAACTTACTTTTCAGAGGGATGAATGGACGGCTGATTTAATGCCTCTCGACGAGCCGGATCAACTGAGACATGCAATAAGCACGTGTACAACTACTGAGTGCCTCACTGGGAAGGGACTAAGGTAGAGGAAAGTTAACTGATTAGCTCACTCATAACCAGTTCACTAGGTGACCTGAGAGTCTCCAGCCTCGCCAACGTCCCAAGGGCCGGAGGTCACGTGGGGATGCCCCTCCCCGAAGCCCCGCCCCCCAGGCGTACCAGTGAGCACGCGTGAATCTGTCCAGAGCCAATCAGGGCCTGGGGATGCGTGTGGGGGCTGCTGGGACAGGGAGAGACAGCGAAGTAGAACCGTTGGTCTCCTGGGCTTGACGCTGCCCGTTGCAACCGGGGCTTCGTTTATCCTGAGCCAGAAGTTCTAGACCCCTGCCGGGTCCTGGAGACGCAGGCCAATCACTCTGTAAGGGATACTCCTTCCTCAAGCCAGTACTTGTGGGAAAGCAGGTGATGGGGTGGATTGAAAGCCATCGACCAAAGAACGAAATGCCCAGTGCTTGACTCTCAGGGCCCATCAGAGGGCATCTTGGTGCCCCTTTCCCCTCCTGCAAGCAGGGTCCCATTCACGAACAAACCAAGACACGTGAGGAAGACCCAGTTGTCCATTCTCTGTCGGAACCTATCCTTGACCTAGTCCCAACCCAGTTCCCATCCGCTATCCCTTTTCTCTTCTAGATGGCATTCTCCAGTCCTTAGGAGCCCGCTGTCCGAAATTACAGAGCACACGAGGAAACAACCCTCCCTCCGTGAGTGCGGATAAAACATGAACTTCTCACCAGAGTCTGTGAAGCCCTGAAAGGTCTGGCACCTCAGGACCTCCCCCTTCCATCTGAGCTCTGGTGCATAGACCCCCTCTGGGCTCTTGGACTCCCATCCCAGAGCCTAGAATCTACTGTTCTGCTGACCAGACCCTAGTAATCCGTTCGATCTCGGCACAGACGTCACTTTCTCAGAGAGGCCTTCTCTGATTCTCTAATCCAAACCAGGTTCCTCCCCTGGTCCCTTATACTTTCTCATAGTGTTAGGTCCTTTTTCTTCCTAGCACTTGTCAACATTTTAAGCTGCAATTTTGCCTTTATTCCTTCGTTGTGTACCTGTGTAGACCACGAGCTTCATGGAGGCAGGGCCAGTGTCTGGCTTGTTCACCTCATTATCTGGCACAAAGTGGATGCTCCTATTTCTGTGGAATCTGTGAACTGCATGCCAAAAGGGTGCCTACACCTGTGAGGGCTTATATAAACATCTGCTCTTGGGTACAGGATGACCATCACATTGTGCTGGATGGAGAACCACTGGATTTACACACAAATAATGCCCCAGGGAAGAGATGACCCTTTTTGCAACCTCTAAAAATTACCAGCATCTGGCTCCAGAAGGGAGTATCATCCATTCTGAGGGGAACAGTACACAGGTGTGGTCCATTCTCATGCCAGATTCTTGTTCTCATTCCTTGTATGCCTGCCTTTCAGCCTGGCCAAGAAGTATTGCACTAACCTCCTGAGTGGGCTCTTTGCCTCCAGTCTTCTAAGTACATCTTCAATAACTACTCCTAGAATGATCTTTCACTATGTATCTGGCCACTTCTTTTTTTTCTTTCTTTTTTTTTAGTTTCAGTGGTAGAATTTAGTGATTCATCAGTTGCATATAACCCCAGTGCTCATTACATCAAGTGCCCTCCTTAATGCCCATTACCCAGTTACCCTTCCCCCCACTGACCACCCCTCCAGCAATCCTGTTTGTTTCCTAGAGTTCAGTGTCTCTTATGATTTGCCTCCCTCTCAATTTTCATTTTATTTTTTCTTCCCTTCCCCTATGTCCAACTGTTTTGTTTCTTAAATTCCACATATGAGTGAAATCATATGGTATTTGTCTTTCTCTGACTAACTTATTTAGCTTAGCATAATACTCTCTAGTTCCATCCACATCATTGCAAATCTGGCCACTACTTCTTTGCTTCAAACCTTGCAACGGCTTATAATCCATTCATTCATTCATTCATTCACTCAATTATTCAACAAACATTTTTGAGAGTCTGTTATATTTTAGGAACCATTCTAGGTGCTGGTGGTACAAGCAGAAAACCAGACAGACAAGATCCCTGTTTTGTGGAACTTACATTCCAAGGGAGTCAGGATTAACATCCTACCAGATAAAGTTCTAATGCCTTAATCTTGGCATTCAGGGACCTCAGGAGCTCACTGTTCAACCTGAGCTCCAGTGCATAGACCCCCTCTGGGCTCTTGGACACACTTTGTGTCTTTTCTCCACCTCCACCTCTGGACACCACTTTTCACTCACTCTCCACCCATGTATGCCTCAGGGCAGTGGGGAAAGGTCTTATCCAAAGACATATAGCCACTAAGCACTGAAGTTTGTATTCAGTCCATATATGATGGCTCTAAAGCCTGGTGTTCTTGTATGTACATTCCAGGTTCTGGGCATACAGTAGGGGCTCCAAAGCTACTTTTTGGTGGACCATGGTCTCATATTTATTTTCCCTTCCTTTGACACCATAGGCCAAGGCATATTTCTTCTAGTTAACCCGAACAGCAGATCATAGAGTTTGCTTTCAAACGTTCTAAGACCAGGTTCCAAAGTAACCCTATTCAACGGAGAATCAGTGTGAGGGGCAGGTGGGGCTTGAGGGGTCCTTGTGAGATGAGGAGACTCTGGGGGCTTTGGGTTTGTCATAGACTCCATCCAGGGTTTCTGGGGGTTGCTGAGTATTCTGTAGACTGTGGTAATTCCATGGACAGTGGGGACTCCAGGTAGGCATGTAGTCTTCACAGGCTTCATCAGTTCCAGTTTATTTTGCTTTTTTCTGGAAGTCTAGGGTAAGGGATGCTACAGAGCAGGGCAAAGAAAGAAGGATGTTGAACAGGTCTAGAAGGGAAGTATCCAAATCTTAAAGAGAAAGAATCCTGTCTCTCTCTTTGAGCACAGAATTACAGTAATGTGGAGTAGGCACTGGCTTTACCTTTTCTCAGAATCTCATGATTGGAGTCTGCAACCCTGTCTTCTCCTGCTGGTCCTCCGTGTGCATTCCCAGCACCAGGAGCCCACCTGGTGTTCCCCAGAGTCCTCTGGGAAGTTCTGCCTGACTTCCCCAGGTAGGGTCAGTCCCTCCTTCCTCTGGGTAACCATAACCCCCATCTCAGCCCTGTTACTGTAAGGCTGCCTTTCCACCAGCCTGATTGCTCTCTGAGGGCAAGGCCTGGGTCTCACCTATTTCTGAGACCCCAGCACGGAGGTTAAGAGATACTGTAAGACATTTTGGTGGAATTTAACAGATGCATGATTTATCCACAAAGTGGATAAACCAGCTCCTAGTGTAGAGTGCAAGGAGGGCAGCAGGGCATTTCTGGTCCTAGAGAATTATAAATGGTAAATAACAGCTAGGCCTGTCTCTTCCAAGCTCTGCTGAGGATATGGGGTTCAAGGTAAATGAAGGAGTACCTTGGCTTTGGGCTGGTCTCTAAGCACTTCAGGCTAACATGGGCCTGTGGCATCTACAGAATGTGTTGACCACAACCTGCCAGACACTCAAGAGACCAAAGCTTTGGTTTCTACTCTGATGCTACAACCACTGTTAGGGGTTCTTTTGATCCCCTTCTCAATGTGGATTCAGTGTGAAGGGGTGTGTGTGTGTGTGGGTGGGTGTGTGTGTGTGTGTGTGTGTGTGTGTACATTGCTGATTCTAATTAGTCTTTATTTCTTTTAATTTTCATCCTTCTTCCCTTCATCATAAGATAATCTGCCAGCACATTCTGGCATTCTAGATGCCCTATAAGATTGAGGATGATAACTCCTTTAAACACTGTACGTGCCTCTCCTTGTGAGTCTCACTGCCATTATTCTGATAGACTAGATTCCAGGCACAATGGATACCCACCAATATCTGCTTCTCTGAAGATGGGCTGACTGTGGATTTTTCTGGCTCTTGAGGCTTCAGAGGCATCTTGGCTTCTTGGCTTGCTCTGATAGGGTTGTTTGTTGCTTTGACCACTGCAACTTTCTTTGACAGCTTCATTCTGATATATTTCATGCTAAGGAAATGACCCCCCTGATCAGTTCTGGCTCTCTGCCCCACAATGGGCTCTAGCCTTGACCGGAACTTCCGGTCAAGGTCAACTTCAGTGACACCACTGGCTTCCTGTGTTATTGAGGGCAAGCCACACAGCCTCTCTGGGAATTGGTTTCATCCTCTGTAAAATGGGGAGACCTTGCTTATCAGGCTGTGGGGCTCAGATGAGGTTAGCTCTGAAAGGGCTTTGCAAACTGTAAAGGATTGTTATTGGTCTTTAAGTCCAGCTGATTATGCTTTAAAAATAGCTCCCCAGTTTGCCCTGCTGCCTTGTGCCTCTCTCTTCTCACCCGTTATAGTCCATCAGTCCCAAGTCCCATCTCTTTGACTGCCCCTCATCACTTGCCTGGCTCAAACCTGGCTCTTTGCTGTGTAGTCTGTGGTACCAACTTCCTGCCTGGTTTCAGGCCTTGGGCTCTTGCTCTTTGGTCTGTGTACAGACACCTTGCACTAGGAGCTTTCCTTCCCACTTTAGCACAGTTCCATGGCTCCCAACTGAGGATCGAGTCCGAGATACTCAGACTGGCCAGAGGCCCCTCTGCCAAACTCTCTGGCCTGACCTCTGGCAACTCTGCCCTTCTCATTCTGGGCTTCTAGCCAACACATTTAGCCAACTTTCAAGAGTCTTTATGAACTAACACCAAGAAGCCTTTTCAACTTCATCTTTAGCCATTTCCTCTCACTCTCAATGCACCTGACATTGCACAAAGACACTGGCAATTCCTCAAAATGTGTCTCTGGGGTACGCATATACTACTTTCCACCAAAGAAATGACAGCCCGCTTCAGGCAGCACCCCCCAGGGACTCTGTTGGCTTCTCCAGGGCTGCCACTTCCTCCTTTTATGAAATTCGCTGAAAAGCTCTGTCCTTTGAACCTCTTAGTGGCTCAGCATAGTCCTGATGGCCCTGGACTGCGGTGACCATGTTTGGTGCCTTCTTCCCTCGCCAGACCCTAAGTTCCTTGGGGGCAAGGGCCCTGTCTTTCCCTTTCTATGCCAGCCTTGCAGGGCCTGCCAGGTGGAATCTTATCGCTGGTACTCACATGAGTGGGGTGAAGCAGAGGAATAGCAGTGCAGTTGCAATGGCTCCATAGACAAGGCCCTGGATCAGCCCATTAATGAAAGTCTTGCCCGGCGAAGACCTCTCTCCTGGGAAAAGATAGCCTGTGAGAAAGACTGCTCTTCTGAGGCCTTGGAATCCGAGCCAAAGCTCTGCTCCCTCCACATCCCACTCTTCCTCACCCAGTCACTGGGCCCCCTCTACCCTCACTTGGTATCAGCAGGATGCTCAAAGCGTGGGTTCCATTTTTGTTCTTCCCCTTACAGAGAAGCCTCGTGCTCATTCTTGGCTGCTCTGTCAGGCTGATGGTGCTGTTGGCCCAGGGGGCAATTATTGTGGAAGTCACCTGGAGGCTGCCATCGGTGTTGTTCACGCCCACAGGAGTACCTCCCATCCACCACTGCACGGAGGGTGTGGGGATCCCATGGAAGGAACAGCTGCACTGCAGAGTCTTCTCCAAGGAACAAGAGGAATAGAGCAGCCTGGCGGGTGCTGTGGGGAGGGAGGGTCAGCAGTCAGCAAGGCATCCTGACTTCCTGTCTCCACTTCCTCCAGGACCCAGCCTTTTCCTTATTCATGATTCCCAAGGAGCTTCGGAAAGACCTTCTGGAAGCCCAGAGGAGCTGGGCTTCACAGACCAGTTTCCCTTCATCCTCTCTCCTCACCCGGCCTGAAAATGAACACTGGACCTGACTAAGGCAAGGGAGCTTTCTGAGGATCTACATCGCTTCTGACCCCTGACCTGACCCCCACCGCCAGCCCCAGGCTAGACTTCCTCATCTCAGCTCCTACTTCCTCTTCCTCCCATCTCTCAGGCTCTGCTCCTTCCTAGCTCCACCTGTGATCAATTTCTCCTTTGTCTCTTACTGTCTGGATGCCATTGGCCAAGCCCCTCCCCCCTCTTTGTTCTTTCCCAGTTTGGAAAGTAGGGGTATTCATTGAACCTGTATCCTATTATCATGGATGTAAGAATGAATGCCCTAAGGTTGGCAGTGTTCCTAGCTGAATGTATGGTAAAGTGTTACCCATTCAGTAAACAGAACACCTTTCTAGACTTCTTTCTTCCCAGTCCCAGGTGGCCTTTGATTGAGTATTCATCTTAAGCAGAGATTGCTTTGGCATTTTCTGGGTAAGAACATTCTCGCAACTGCCTGACTGCCTCACTCTACATAGAATAGGTAGGATATATTGTCCACTTGGTGACTTTTGTCAGTTAATAAGGAACAGTCACACTCTACAAGGTCTCCAATGAGGAATCGGTTCTTAGTGTTTCCTACCTTTTCAATGGAGTTGTTTGAGGTTACTGGAAGAAAGGGGTTAATTTTCTCCTAAACAGTAGCCCTTGATTTTGACTTTTCATCTGGGTCACTTGGCGGGGGGGGGGGGGGATGAGGAATTTGCAGGGACTCTCCCCCACTGCTGTCCTCTGGATTATTTATTTTTACCATCTGGGAAAGCATGCCTGTGGACAGTGGCTGACAGATATGGGAAACCTGACTAACCCTGGGCCTTCCAGCTCCTAATGCTCTCATACCTTCAACCACCCTGGCTGAGTGCCCACCCTTACCCCCAACTCCACTCCCTGGCCCAATCTGCTATTCACCTCAGCCACTCCCAGCCCTGCCAGCACCCAGCACACGGATGTTTAGTCCATGTTGGTTATTTGGTACTCTACACCCTAATGTCCTCTCTTCTCATACCCTTGCAGCCCAGCCCGCCCCAGTCCTGGAGCCTCAGGCACCTCCAGCACGGTCTCTCGTCCCACTCACCCAGCTGCGGCAGCGGTCCTGCCATCTACAGCAGTAGTGGTCCTCAGGAATAGGAGGGGCCGGGGCCTTCGCCACAGCTGGCTCTCACATCAGAGCCTTGTGGTTCAGAAGACGAGATGATGAGTAACTGAAAGAGGATGTGGGAATGGGAGAGCATTAAGTATTCTTAGCAAGCCAGGGGCTTCTGTCTCTGGTCATCCTGGAGGACTGTTCATGCTCAGAAGCAGGAATTGTGTGGGATGAGACGTTCAAGAGCATCTAGGGACAGGCAGCCCTCCTACGATCTCTGTGAGGACTCAATTCCAACTCTGGTCTTTCCCTCCCAGTCCCAGTCCACTTGGGAGAAGCTCAATTACAAAGTCTTTGGGTTCTGTCTCAAAGCTAATAGGGATTCATGGAAGGGTTGTGTACCTCAGAGGGACAGGGCCAGTCTGGGTGTTTGCAATAACCCACTGGGGACACAGGAGAAATGGCTTAGACGGGAGCAACTCAGGCCAGGTGGCCAGGGAGGAGCCTGGAGTGGTGGCTGGGAAAGAATGACATGCTTGAGTTAGTGTGCGGGTCGTGAGGGATGGAGTGGGTGGGACAGCCTTAACATCCTTTGGGGAAATGAAAATGGACAGGAATTCCTCCTGCTGATAGGAAAAGTTCCAAACTTCTTTGCTTTGCAAATGAGGTTCTCTACAACTTTACCTCACCCTTGCTTTCTGGCTCCCCGTGCCTTTCCTAACATTTTCCATGCCACAGGGACAACGTGGCCTTCTCCAATTTCACCCTAATCACCCTTCTCCCGTCATTCAAGGATTTCTCCCATTCAGTTTTTCCTCTTGCAACTCGGCTCCATCCACATTCACATCCTACTTCAGTTTCAGAGCTGAATTCAGTGCCGTCTCCGGCACGCAGCCTTTCCTGATCTCCCTACCCAGTCAAAAGTGAGTAAATCTCTCCCCTTCCAGAATTACCCAACTTGTTTCATTTGTTGTTTTTTGAGGAAAGAATCAGTTTTTTCCTTCTACTAGAGTTATTTGTTTTTGTGCAGCCAGACACCAACTATTTACCCTGCTCTTCATTCCTAACAAATCCAGCTTTGCTTAGGGGTGCAATGTTTTAAGCCAAAGCACCACTTTGTCTAGACTCCTTTGTAGTTAACGTGGGGCACGTGATGTTGTTTTAGTGGAAGTGAGCTGGGGATTCCTGGGAAAGTTTTCCTTTCCTGATATTCTCATTTCCTTCTTCCTTGTTCCTTCCTCCTCCTTCCTCCCTAAAATATGGATAAGATACTGGAGGTAGAGCAGCCATCTGGCAACCATGAGGTAACCGTGAGGATGAGTGCCACTCATGAAGGACATTCTTGCCGAGCAGTGTGAGGAGCCCGGTCCCTGATGGCCTTGTGGAACTGCTACACCAGCTCCACACAGCCTACCTCTGTACGTCTCCTTACATGAGGAAGACACACTCTTATTTGGTTAGGTCACTTGAGTTGGGAAACTAATGAAATATCTTCGAAGAGAGTCTGCCTGAGACTGAGCTCTTTAAGGGAAGGCCCTACATCAAACAGACCTTTGTGACCTCAGAAGACCTTAGAAAATGACCTTCGATAGTCACTGATAAAATGTTCAAATGTTAATCTCACTTTTCATGAAACTATCCTCCCCCACCCACTTTTTTTGGCAAAGCATTGATTTAAGAGCATGAGCCCAGGATTCGAGCACTGATTATGTAAGCTATGTCAGTGATTTACTGGAGGACCACAGACGAATCCTTTCCCTCTCTGGGCCATGAGTCCCTCATCTCTGTATCAATTCCTGGACAAGGAAGGAGGAGGGGATGTTTCCCCAGTCCATAATACCTTGTGGCAGACACTGCTGGCTTCTGACCCAACAGGCATCCCAGCACCATTGTCCCTGTTGCCTCCACTACAGAGACTGAAGATAATAAATATTAATGTTCCCAAGTTCGCTTACATGTATGTCCTGGTAGTCAGGTGACATGGTTCTGGTCAAAGAAAAAAAAAAAACCTTCCCAACCATATTGATATTTTAGTGTTCAAGAAGGTCACTTAAACCTAGAAGGGAAAAAGAAAGCAAAACCCTAAAATTGAATACAAGCAAAATCTAGTAAACAAATGAAAACAGTGATAACAGAATGATTCTGGAAGAATATCTGTTTCATGTAACCTTTGAACACAGGGCTCTAGCTGTACGGTCTTAAGGGAGACAAAGAAAGCTACCAGTACTGGTATTGTAATTTTGAAACTATTTATGTTTTAAAGATTTTCACAGTAAGGAAAAAGAGAAACAATATAAAATATAATAATTTAAGAGAAGAAATTAAAGTTTAATTTTAATTGGCAATATTGGTACAAACCCTTGGTTTAAAAAAACAAATTCTATTTCCATATTCTGTTCATTGAAAGAGCCTAGGAGATGGGGCGCCTGGGTGGCTCAGTCGTTGAGCGTCTGTCTTTGGCTCAGGTCATGATTCCAAGGTTCTGGGAATGAGCCCTGCATCAGGCTCCCTGCTCGGCGGGGAGCCTGCTTCTCCCTCTCCCACTCCCCCTGCTTGTGTTCCCTCTCTTGCTGTGTCTCTCTCTGTCAAATAAATAAAATCTTAAAAAAAAAAAAAAAAAAAGAGCCTAGGAGCAATGACACATCCATAGTGATAAACATGCCTAGCACCTATATCTTGGTTTCTAAATAATATTCATCAGTGTGCTGGAGCCTGCATAAACCAACTTAAAAAAAAAAAGCTGATTATTAAATTTTTAAGAATATTGCAAGCTGGTTATCAAACACAGTCATTATAATTTAAATGATATAACTCATAAGCACATTATATTAAAAACAAAGGTAATAATTAGGGTTACCTGGGTGGCTCAGTCAGTTAAGCTCCTGCCTTCGGCTCAGGTCATGATCCCAGAGTCCTGGGATCAAGTCCCATATCAGCCTCCCTGATCAGGGGGGAGTCTGCTTCTCCCTCTCCTTCTACCCTTCCCCCCTGCTCATGCTCTCTTTCTCTCTCTCTCTCTCTCTCTCGCTCTCAAATAAATAAAATAAAATCTTTAAAAAAAACCCAAAGGTAATAATTACTTGAAACTGATTACTTCCTAATTTTTCTAGTACATCTCACCGTTATCTGTGTTCTTGAGGTTATTTACATCTATTGTATTACATCTATTCTATCTGTATGATGGAAATACTACATAATGGTGTGTTACTGGATCTCTTCCTAACTCATAACAACTTGAGTTGGTAGCTTGAAACTGTCTATGGTGAGAGTGTCTACACAGCGGAAGTTGGCAATGCTACAATTCAGGGCTTATTTTTCCCTTTGAAGATCTGGTTATTAAATATTTACTAGCATACCATTGCTAATATTTCCCACTCAAAGGAAACCATTCATCTTGCAACAGCCTTCCCTATTAACCAAACAGCTCTTTGTCAGTCATTTGAGAGCTATTCATTGCTACCACCCAAGTGGCAATAGGATCTGGCAGCTCCTCAGGTGATAAAAGAGGGGAAGAAAGACCACCTGCTCCTGAATACATTGAGTACCTCCTCATATTCCCTTGGTAGCATGTTCCTCTATAAACCATTTCCTTTTTATTATTGAACTCTTCTGGGCATGGCCTTCCTAATTAGCATGTTTATCCAACATTGCCAAAGATAATCATGAGTATTTCAGGTTTCAGGATTATTTTACTTCCTTTGGTCCTATGGGCAGTTTCAATCAAAGCCCAATAGCCAACTCGCTGTCTCTCAAATGGAAATTTTCTTTTTTTTTTTTTAAGATTTTTAAATTTTTATTTATTTGACAGAGAGAAAGAGATAGCGAGAGAGGGAACAGAAGCAGGGGGAGAAGGAGGGGGAGAAGCTGGCTTCCCGCGGAGCAGGGAGCCCGATGCGGCACTCGATCCCAGGACCCTGGGATCATGACCTGAGCCGAAGGCAGACGCTTAACGGCTGAGCCACCCAGGCGCCCCTCAAATGGAAATTTTCGGATTTAAAAAAAATCCCAGTGGTCACCACTGGGTGGTACTCACTGGTTTTTGTCATAAACTGCAGTCTGCATAAGGACTCCCAAGACTTCATTCTAGTAATTTTATGGTTAGGGGCTAGCCATATTCCCAAATGTAAAATACGTGTCATCCAAAATCCAAATAAACCAATCAAACACTAGGCTTCTGACATGTTTTTTTTTTTTTTCACCAGATATCCTATATTTTTTCAAATTAATAACCTGTGTGGGCTTGGGCAAGTTTATTGGTTCCCATTTAGCATGTCCAATCAATAGTGGTTGAAGGGAGAATTTACATGCCTCCTGTTTCATAATACTAGGTAAGGTAAACGTTCCACAGTCAGACACAGTATCTACTTATATTTAGATAAAGGAGGAGACACAATCACTTTACATAAAATCTGTAAGTATTCCACCCCCTCAATCCTTGTATTCTCATATCTTCCCAATCTTAACTTACAATTCTCACTAGGACTCACAATGCATGGGCCTCCCAGCTTAAGGAACCCCAGATAGATCTCTTCTCCAGGCCACTTTACCACTAGTGTGCCTATCGCTTTGAGTCTCCAGCTGGGCATGGAGCCAAGGAAACCTACCAATTTTTATCTTGATTAGATAATGGAATCATCACCTCAGGCAATCTGAAGTTAGGGTCCCATTGTCACATTTGCCTTCTGGCTTTTGAAATTCCTCTAACCTAGGGCAACTAGAGCAGACTTGATTAGGATCCTTCAAAGTTGAGGGACCAGCTGGGGTTCGCCCTGGTCCACCCAAACTCCAAGAGCCCTGCCCTAAGACCTTTGTTTTGATCCCATCAATGTCCACTCTATTTCTTAATAACTGTTTAAAGATTTCCCTCTCCACTGGGATGAGTCCCTTTGACACTTCCCTTCATCTTTCCTGTTTTTTAAAAAGATGTTTATTTATTTATTTAAGAGAGAGATGGCAGGAGTTGGGGGGAGGACCAGAGGGGAAGGGACAAGCTGAGTGTGGAGTCCAACATGGAGCTTGATCCCACGACCCTGAGATCATGACCTGAGCCAAAATTAAGAGTCGGATGCTTAACCGACTGAGCCACACAGGGACCCCTCCCCTTCATCTTTCTTCATACTCCTGTGAATCACTCTAATTTTCCTTGCGACCTATTGTTTCAACATGGCTTTTCCCTTTAGTAGGAGCCCTGAGGCTAGCAGCCATAGCTCAGACTGGACAGAACCCAAGCTTGGCCCAGTGTCAGGATCCAACCCAGCCCTTTTCTTTACTTTCATTTTAGCTATTACAGATAAAAATAACCAAAGGATTGTATATTTAGCTTGTTTCTCGAGATTTTGAATTTCTTTATGTATCCAGTGAGTCAACTCTTCCAGAGTTGGATCCATAATTAAAAAAAAAAAAATTTGGTAACTTAACCTCCTGTAACTCATTGCAGAACAGTTGCATTTTCATGCCCATAAGTGACTTTGGGGACATGAAAGGTTCATCCTCCCCTGACTTCACATCCTTGCTCTTCCCAAAATTTATGTTTCACTGAGCCAGGTTTTCACAAATCTAATTTCTGATGCCAACTGCAAAGTTAGTGAACAGTCCAAAAAGATGCCCTCACTTCTGTCACTAACTGCAGATTTCAAAGGTCTCTAAAACCACCTTCACTTCTAACACCAACTCTGAGTTTTAAGGTCCTCAAGACTACTCAAGCTCTTATACTCATGATTATTGTGTATTGCGACTAAAGGATACAGATTAAAATCTGCCCAGGGAAGAAGCATATAGGGCAGAGTCCAGGAAATTTCCAACCAGAGAGTTTCTGTGGAATCATGGGCAGTATAACTAATATTTCCTGGTAATGATGTGTGACAATATGCATGGAATATGACAACCGGAGAAGCTCACCTGAGCCTGGTGCCCAGAGTTTTTATTGGACCTTAATCATATGGGCATGATTGACTGCCCCCATGGCTGACCTTAAGTCTCCAGCTCCAGCTCCTTTTTTAAAAAACAAAAAAGAGGGCGCCTGGGTGGCTCAGTTGGTTGAGCGACTGCCTTCGGCTCAGGTCATGATCCTGGAGTCCCGGGATCGAGTCCCGCATCGGGCTCCCTGCTCAGCAGGGAGTCTGCTTCTCCCTCTGACCCTCTTCACTCTCGTGCTCTCTGTCTCTCATTCTCTCTCTCTCTCAAATAAATAAATAAAATCTTTAAAAAAAAATAAAAAACAAAAAAGATTTTATTTATTTGAGAGAAAGAGAGAAAGCACAAGCAGGGGGAGGGGCAGAGGGAGAGGGAGAGAGAAGCAGAGCCTGACATGGGGCACGATCCCAGGACCCTGCATTCATGACCTGAGCTGAAGACAGCCCCTCAACCAACTAAGCCACGCAGATGCCCCTCCATCTCCAGCTCCTTCTTGGTGAGCTGATACCACATGATCCAAAGACCCCATTCTAAATCATACTGTTACATGATCTGGTGTGGCCCCTAATCACACTTTCAGACTCTTCAGTATGATGCCCCCCAGGCAAACAAAGACACTCCTGTCAGGAATGACATTCTAGGGACTTAGGGATTATCTTCCAGAAGCCAAGGGCAAAGGCCAGACCTTTCTTCAGGCTAGGTTAAATACCTTACTACACAGAAGGATAAAAATGCCAGATCCAAGGTAGCAGTTATTTCCAAGTTTGAGTGGGAAATATATTTGGGGAAAGGATAAAGAGGCAGTGTTTTAAATTTTAAGTTGGGTAGCAGATACATGCTCTTGTAATACCATTTTACATCTATTTATCTGAAATATTTCATAATATGTAAGTGAAAATTTGATCATTGTCATTTATATGAAAGTTTTATATATGTGTATTACATGTAAATATATATGTATGCTCATATATAAGTTATGTGTTCATATATAATACATAAACAGATAAACATAAATAAAACAAAGATCTGGAAAGATACATAGTATGCTGGTACCAGTACTTACCTATGGGTAGAGTCGTGATTAGAGAAAAGACGAAGTAGGGTTGTCAGTTTTTATTCTGTACACTTTGGCACTGTTTGACACACACGTATGCATTCATGCACTACAACCAATTCTTTTCATAAAGATGACTCAGTAAATGAAAACAAAGACAGGACTGCATAAGTAGGCCATAACGAAATTTTAAAATATTGTAAACTAATCTATTTAGCTACTAATACCCACCAATTTCACATGTACATCATCCCATTTATCCTCCCAAGAACGTGAGGCACTGAATATACAGACAATGGCCATACCACACAAGACCCGTGAGCCTCAACTATATGGCATATATGACTCTGATTTTGCACTTCGAGCAAACGAGTCCAGGAAGCCAAACCACAATCTCTGCAGCAACTGGCCCAGAATGGTCAGAACTTGGTCAATGAGCACCAGGTTCCCTATTTTTTGCCCCGGCTTCCAGCTCAGAACCAATCAAAGAAAGTCAAATCTGCTCCCAATCCAATTATGTAAGATGCCCCCACTTCTAATTGGCTAATCTTTAGCTTCCCCATGATCACAATCTCTATCTGAAACTTGTTTTTCCCACTCTGCTGCCTGCCTTTGAGTCACTGGCCAAATGCAAGGGACGGTGGCTGACTCTCTTGTCACAGCAAGCTCTGAGTAAGTAATTTGTTTGTTCTCATTTGGGTAGTCTTCATTTATTTCCAGAAACCCTGAGGAATTAAGTCTTATGATTTCCTCCTTATGGGGGAGGAAACTGAAGCTTGGAGAAATAAGCAATTTTCTTAATGCACTGAGCAAGTGTCGTTGGAGACAGATTTAAAACTCAAGTTCCTCTTTCTCCATACCAACTTTTTTTTTTAAGATTTTATTTATTCATTTGAGAGAGAGAGAGAGAGAGAGAGAGAGCACAAGCGGGGCAGGGGAAGGGCAGAGGGAGAGGAGAAGCAGAGGTCCTGCTGAGCAGGCAGCCCAATGTGGAGCTCAATCCCAGGACCCCGAGATCATGATCCGAGCCAAAGGCAGAGGCTTAACCGACAGAGTCACCCAGGCGCCCTGGCACTGCTTTTAAAATATATTCAAAATCTCACGACTTATCAGTCACCTCCACTGTGGCCACTCTGGCCCAAACCACCATCCTCTCTCACCCAGATTGCTACAGTAACCTGCTCACTGGCCTTGCTGCTCTACCTTTAGCCCCTGTCTGTTCTATTCCCCACAGTGGCAGCCAGAGGGAACCTATCAACACCTCAGCGAGATCCTGCCCCTTCTCTGCAAAACTCTCCAGGGGCTCTCATCTCACTCAGAGTAAAAGTCCAAGTTCTGCACAAAGCCCTCTCCCTTTGCCTCTCTGACCTCACCTCCTGCCACTCCATGGAGGCTCTCTACTTCCAAACACAGTCGGCTTCCTCTAATGAGTCTCCAGGAGCACAATCCCTAGTGACAGCACTCTCATTCATTCCCTCCAGCAACCGACATTTTGAGCTTTATGCCAGGCACTGTCCTAGGGGTAAGGCGGTAACCAAGAATAAGACAATCCCTGTCCTCATTCTCGTGTGGGAGGCAGACAATAAACAAGTTGGCAACCAAGATAATTTGATGACTATTAAGTACGACGGAAGGGAAATAATGCAGGATAACAAGACAGAGGATTACGGGAGGGGGCACCGTGGGGAAACGGCTTAGGTAGGGTGGTCAGAAAAGGCCTCTGTGAGGAAGGGACACCTGAGCAGAAACCTGGAGGGAGGAAAGCCACATCTGCTCCCTTTTTGCACTGCCAATTCCCCGCCCCCCTTCTCTGACTTAACACCCCATTTTGGATGTTGGAATGAGCCCTGTCTGGGTCCGGTCCCCGGCTTTGCTAGTAAATCACTGAGTAACCTGGGTCAGACATTTGCTCCTCTCTGCTTTTCCTCTGATTTCCTCATCTGTCACATGAGCGGGGTTTTTGATTTGACACGTAGCGATCCGCCCAGCCCCACAGTTCTGGTTTCTTCCCGCTCTTCTCTGCCAGGCTTTAGACCCGGGACGGCTCCTCAGGCGCCCTTTCCTCTCCGCCCCCCCTTACATTTCCCTGTGCCCATCACTTCTCTCCATCGTACCTTTGGCTCTGTCCCAAGGGCTCCAGGGTATTCCTGGTGCTCAGCACACTTCCGACTGTGTATCTCTTGGCAGAGCCTACGTGGCATGAAGGGCTTTCCCGACTTGCTGCGGAAAAGACTCACTCTGGGACAGCCGACCTACTCGGGCTGCCTGGAAAGCTGATGTTCTAGAAGAACCAAAGATAACAGTGAAGCTGATTAACTGGCTTACACTTGGGATAACCGTGCGACCAACGACCGAGCGCCTCACAGGGGGATTAACTTACCAGGAGACTGATTCAGAGGGCGCACAATTAACTGACTGACAGGGCAGGCTACCAAGGGGGCGGATTATCCGATTAACTCATTAACGGGTTTGCAAGGTGACTACCTGCTGACTCCTAACCGCACTAATCTGATCGTTAATCAACAGACCACCGGGGGATCCCCCTGGCTGCCCCTGAGGCCGACCCGGTGACCCACCGGGGGACCCCCCTGGCTGCCCCTGAGGCCGACCCGGTGACCCACCGGGGGACCCCCCTGGCTGCCCCTGAGGCCGACCCGGTGACCCACTCGGTGGCAGGCTGAAGGCAGTCAGGCTCGCGGTGAACGGAGGGGCTGAAGAGCCAGCGGCTGCTCTCAAGGAGCCTCCGCGGCTGACTGATCCAGAAGGGGTCTCCGTCCCCACAGAGAGGCTCGAGGCGCCGCTCTGGAGCCTACCCGTGCCTCTCTCCCACGCCCCCACACATCCCCCCGCCCCCACAAACCTGGCTGTCGAGCATGGGGCCGCCTGGCTTACAGAGAAGCCCCAGTTTGGGCAGTTCCAACACAAATCGCGCGCTCAACGGTCGCCAGGAAAGCCAACAGGCCCGGACCGGCTCGCGACGCCAGGCGCCTTTCACCTGTGGCGCGCGGAAGGCTGTGGAGCCGCTGGAGTCTCCCTTGGGCCTGCCCTCCGGCCTTGCATGGGCGTGTCTACCCTGCAGCCAATCAGCGGTTGCATGGGCCTATTCTACAGCCAATCAGCGTCGGGACAGGCCTCTGCTGCAGGCAATCAGCGACTACACACCTACTCCTCAGCCAATCAGAGGCTGCACGCGCCCTTACTCTGCGGCCAATCAGTGAGGCAGCTGCCGCCTGGCAAGCAGGACTTGAACCAATCAGGAGCGGCGGGCAGTGCCGTGGGGATGTGGGTGCCCGTTTTCTTTCCATGAGGCTTTTCTTGATGTTGCTAATGAAAACCACTCTACTTTCGTCACTCTGATGGCTCGGTTCCTCGTTCTACTCATTAAACACTTTTCTTAACCATTGAACATTTTCAAAACACTGCTACTAAATTATAGTTTTGCTTACGGTCTGACTACTTCACTAGAACGCAAGCTCACTGTGGGCAAAGTTTTGTCTTTTTTCACTGTGGTTTCTGGCATGCTTGGAATATTGAGGTTATTTAATATTCATCAATACGTTTTCATTTAATCATGAACAGGCCGAGGGGAGAGGAACTCAAAGTTTCGTATTAGTAGTATTAGACTCATCTTACTGAAATATAGCTCTGACCATGTATCCCCTGTATGTATGTGCTCTACCTCCCCTACTAGACTGTAAGCTCCTTCTGGGCAGGATCTGTGTCAGACTCATCTTTGTATTTCCCATAGTACTGTCAATAAATATTTCTTAAATGGACCACCACAACAAAAAAGTTTCATGTTAGCCATGTGTTTAGTTGGTCAGATACTGCCAAAGAATTTTCCAAAGCGGACAAACCAGTTTATACCTGTGCCAGTAACCTATGAGTTACAGATGCTCCACATCCTTGTCAACACCTGACAATAACTAATCTTTAATTTTAGCCGTTCTGGTGTTTGTGTAGTGATACTTTATTGTAGTTTTAATTGCGCATCCCTGAGGGGTAATGTTATTTTTATGTTTTTTTTTTAATTGAAGTTTAACCAACATACGATGATATATTAGTTTTAGGAGCACAATATAGTTGTTCAACAATTCTATACGTACTCAGTACTCATCACCCTACCTGTATATTTTATTATTTTTTAAATTTTTTAAAAGATTTTATTTATTTAATTGACAGAGAGAGAGACAGAGAGAGAGAGACAGAGAGAGAGGGAACACAAGCAGGGGGGGTGCGAGGGGGAGAAGCAGGCTTCCCGCGGAGCAGGGAGCACCATGCGGGGCTCGATCCCAGGAACCTGGGATAATGACCTGAGCCAAAGGCAGATGCTTAATCGACTGAGCCACCCAGGCGCCCCCTAACTGTATATTTTAATCCCCATTCTCTATTTCACTCATCCCCCCCATCACCTCCCCTCCTGCAACCACCAGTTTGTTCTCAGTATTTAAAACTGTATTTTTTGTCTTTTTTTCTTTGTTTACTCATTTGTTTTGTTTCTTAAATTCCACATATGAGTGAAATCATATGGTATTTGTCTATGTCTGACTTATTTCACTTAGCACTGTAACCTCCATGTCCATCCATGTTGTTGCAAATGGCAAAATCTCATCCTTTTCTATGGCTGAGTAATGTCCCATTGTATACACGTACCACAGCCTTTTTATCCGTTCATCTATCAGTGGACACTTGGGTTACCTACACATCTGAGCTATTATAAATAATGTTGCAGTAAGCGTAGGGGTGTATATATCTTTTTGAATTAGTGGTTTTTTTTTTTCCTTTGGGTAAATACCCAGTGTGGAATTACTGGATATATGATAATTCTATGTTTAATTTTTTGAGGAAATTCCATACTATTTTCCACAGTGGCTGCAGCATTTTACATTCTCATCAGCAATGCACAAAGGTCCCAATTTCTCCACAACTTTATCAACCTTATTTTTTCTGGTTTTGATAATGGCCATCCTAATGGGTATGAAATGGTATCTCATTCTGAGCTTGATTTGCATTTCCCTCATGACTAGTGATATTGAGCATCTTTTCATGTGTTTACTGCCCATTTATATAACTTCTTTGAAGAAATGTCTATTCAAGTCCTTCACTATTTAAAAAATTGGGTTATCATATTTTTTGTTGAGTTGTAGGACCTCTTTCTATATTGTGGATGTTAATTCTTTATCAGATATCTGATTTGCAAATGTTTCCTCCCATTCTGTGAGTCCTATTTCACAATGTTAAAGGTGTCATTAGAAGCTCAAAAATGTTCAATTCTGATGAAGTTCAATTTATCTCCTTTTTCTTTTGTTGCCTGTGTTTGTTGTCATATCTAAAGGATATTGGTCTGTAGTTTCATTTTCTTATAATGTCTTTTCTGGCTTTGGTATCAGGATAAATTTGGCCTCATTGAATGAGTTAGGAAATATTCCTTCCTGTTTGATCTTTTTGGAAGAGTTTGAGAAGGGGTGGTATTAATTCTTCTCTATTATTTTTTTCTAAAGATTTTATTTTTAAGTAATCTCTACAGCCAATGTGGGTCTCAAACTTAGAACCCCAAGATCAAGAGTCACACGCTCTACCAACTGAACCAGTCAGGCATCCCTAACTCTTCTTTAAATGTTTGGTAGAATTCACCCATGAAACCATCTGGTCCTGGGCTTTTCTTTGTTGGGAGATTTTTGATTACTGATTCAATCTTACTAGTTATAGGTCTATCAGATTTCTATTTCTTCATGATTGAATCTTGCTAGATTTTGTGTTTCTAGGAATGTGTTCATTTATCTAGGTTACCCAATTGTTGGTGTACAATTGTTCATAGTATGCTTTTATTATCTTTTTTATTTTGATAGAATCAGTAGTAATGTCCTCACTTTTATTCCTCATTTTGTAATTTGAGTCTTTTTCTTTCTTGGTTGATCTAGCTTAAACATAGGCCAATTTTGCTAATCTTTTTCAAAGAACCAACTTTTAGTCTTGTTGATTGTCTCTATTGTTGTTTCATTCTCTTTCAATCATCTTCATTTTAATCTTTTTATTTTGATCCTTCTGCTAACTTTAGGTTTAGTTTATTCTTCTTCGTCTAGTTCCTTAATATGTGAAGTTGGATGGTTTATTTTAAGTATTTCTTCTTTTTTAAGGTAAGCATTTACAACTTTACATTTCTCCCTGAGCACTGGTTTCACTGCATCCCATGAATTTTGGTATGCCATGTTTTAGTTTTCATTTGCCTGAGGTATTTTCTAGTTTTCCCTGCGATTTCTTCTTTGACCCCCTGGTTGTTTAGGAGCATGTTTTTTATTTCCACATATTTGTGAGTTTTCCAGTTTCCCTTCTTGTCATCAATTTCTAGTTTCATTCCACTGTGATCAGAAAAGATGCTCTGCATAATTTCCAACTTTTCAGATTTATTCAGACTTGTTCTGTGGCAAGAGGAGTCCTCCTTCCCCTATTGCAATAACCCTCCTTTTTTATTGCAATAATCCTTTTGAACAAAGTCTCTATTTAAATCCATTCATTTTTTTGTGTGGCAGACTGAAGGGTGAAGCCCAGCCTCCTCAGCCTGGCTACAAGGGGCCCTTGGAGAGCAGATGCCAGCCAGAGTTTCCAGGGGGAAAATTAACCTTGTGTCCTTTATCTCAGGTTCCATCTATTGCAGACTGACTGTCCTTGCCCAAAAAGCTACCAAGTCAACGCCCACATCCTTGCTTTGTACCTGATGTTATCACTCCCTGGGCTCCTTTTCCTCTCCTCAGCTTGGCTAACTCCTGCTTGCCCCTCAAAGTGGAGCTTGAAAGGAGTTTCCCCTCAAAAGCCTTTTCTAACCCTCTTCCCACCCCTGAGGCAGAGGTCAGAGCTTTCACCCTTGTGTCCTCAGACCATGGGCTCTACTTATCTGTTTAATATCTTATGCCCATCTTAGAGGAGGCTCATCACACTGTGTTTTAATAGGTTGTGTATTTCTGTCCCTTCTCTGAACCCCACTGATGAACTTGAGCTCTTCTGAGGCAGAAACTGTATCTTCTTCCCCTTGAAGTTCCCAGAATATAATAGGCATGCAGTAAAAATTTGGAGAATGAAGAAATGGGGAGAAAAGTAGGGATTTCTCAAGGCTTTCTTCATGAATGTGATGCAAAGGAGCGGAAATGTACTTAATTGTCTTGTAACTGACCAGGAGTGAAGTGGTGTTTGTGGTAACCTTGAAAAGAAGAACTAGAGAAACTTGGCCATTCTGTTGAAGTATCTGTGTGAGTGCAAATGAGGGTGGTCCTAACCCAGTGGTTCTCAACCGGGGAGCTTTGTGCACCATCTCCCCCTCCACGGACATTTGGCAATGTCTGGAGATATTTTTGATAGTCAAATATGGGTAGGGGAAGCCCCTGGCATCTTGTGGGAAAAGGCCAACGCCCTACTTAACATCCTACTGTGCACAGGACAGCCCCCCCCACCACCATGAAGAATCATTCAGCCCCTTATGCCCAAATATCAATAGCACTGAGGTTGTTAAGCCATGCCCTAATCCAATGCATGGGAAACTGCAGAGCTGGGGCGGGGGGTGTCAGATAGGGAATGCAGCTTGTCTGAGGAGGTGGATTTGAGCTGGTTCTCAAAGGATAAGTATGTGCCATAAAGATGGAGAAAGGAGACACTATCACAGTGAGATGAAACCGTGCGAACGAAGCAAGGAGAGCACAACAGGGCTTGGGATGTTCCAGGAGTGGCAAGGATGTGGCTGAGGTGTGTGAGGGATGGTGGCTGAGAGAAAGGGGTGAGGCAGGTGACAGTGAGATTGTGGAAATTCCTGAGTAGCTCTCCCTGGAACTGACCCCTCATCTGGAGGGAGAGGGGCAGGCATAGAAGGGTGTTTAGCAGGGAAGGGACAGATGGGCTGATGGGGAGCCTGGAGGCTGGGGAGGTAGCTGTTTTAATGGACCTAGGGAAGAAAGGTCAAGTGAGACCTGATCTGGGCATGCAAAAGAGGGGGCAGATCAGGAACTTGGTGACTCATGGGAATGGGCGATAAGAGAGGGGGAAGTGAAACAAAACCCTGGATGTGAAGAATTGAAATAGACCTTATACTTCTCCTTTGCTCACTTGCACATTAATGGCCTTTCCTTGGGACCACAGGGTTGGTCACCCACTTGATTAGGTGCAGTGGAGAAACTGACATGTGTCTACAGGTTGAAGCCTAGAGGTCGTTCGACCAGTTGAATGATTACCTGGGCAGAGTTTGGTCCTTGACTGAGTGCGCTTTGACCAGGATCCAAGAGCTGCTCACCACACACTGGGCACAGAGCCTCCCTGTGTGCATTAGGTCAGTGCATTTTCAAAACCACCAGATGAGCTAGGGAATGTTGTTATCCTCATCTGAGGGAGAAGCAAGTGGAAGCAGCAACAGGTTAAGTGGTGAAGTGGGTGTTTGAATCCTGAATGACTTTGAAGAACTTAAATTATTATTTTTTTAATTAAGGGGAAATTCATGTAACATAAAATCGATGATTTTAAAGTGAACGATTTAGTGGCATTTAGTACATCCACAACGTTGTATAACTACCACCTCTATCTGATTCTAGAACATTTTCATCACCCCAAAAAGAAACCCTACACCCATAAAACAGTCACCCTTTCCACAGTCCCTGGCAGCCCGTAATCTGCTTTCTGTCTCTATGAATTTACCTATTTTACATATTTCATATAAATGGAATCATACAATAAGTGACCTTTGTGTCTGGAGTACTTCACTTAGCATATTTTTGAGGTTCGTGTATGTTGTATGTATCGGCTTCAGCCTTTTTTATGACTGAATAATATTCTGTTATATGGATAGACCACATTTTGTTTACCCATTCATCCTTTGATGGTCATTTGGGTTGTTTCCGCCTTTTAGGTATTATGAAGGGGCTTCACAAAGACCACTTAGATGGTCTCTAGACCCAGTGATTAAAGCTACGGTGGAGAGATGAACAGGATCTGTGGGGTTCCAGAGGAGGGAATTCCAGAGTCTTCCCCAGGATAGCAGGAAGGGGGGCAAGAAGACTTCATGCTGGAAGTTGAGCCTTGAGTACTACTGGACCTGGTAGTTGCTCCTTGGGGCACATTATACCGTGTCCAAGGGGGCCTCATGGCCTCCAGTGGGGGAGGAAAAGATGCAGACTCAGCAGATTCAGGAAGTGGTTCAGATAGTGTCCTCTTAGAGGAACAGCCAGAAAGGAGTGTAAACCAGTGTCTATGAGATTGGAGAAGAGGAAAAGGTCTGTTTCACAAGAGCCTGGTGAGTACCAACCAGAAATTGTGCTCTGGTGGGAAGCTGCAGTTAATGGAGGCATGGGAGCATGACGCTCTCCTTGCCAAGATGGTGGGTATCAGGTGGCATGCCCTGTGCAACATTCCCATATCCTGGATGGAGAACCAAGGGGAGAACCAGACTTGAGGGGAGACATGGAGCCAGTTTGGGATGCATTGAAAGTGAGGAGCCTGTGGTCCTTCAGGGAGACATGTCTAAGAAGACATAGGGATTTAGAGTCCAGGAGAGAGTCCTGAGCTAGAAATATGAGCTGGAGGCCCCAGCAGCGCCCAGGCATGTCGTCCCCTTGCATTCAAAGTGCAAGGCATTTCAAAGGTTTCCTGAGTCCACTTCATGGGCTGTGTCCAAGACTGGGCTCTGAAAACACAGGGCCGGACATAGTCCCTGCCCTGGGGGAGCTTATAGTCTGGTGGAAATCAGAGTTAGATAATTACAAGATAATCTTTTAAAAATCTTTTTTTAAAGATTTTTTAAAGAAACCAAGAGTCCTACACTTAACTGAATGAACCACCCAGGTGCCCCATCTTTTAAAAAAATCTTAATATAAATTTTGTTAAAGAGTACTTTTCATACAGAGAAGGGCACAAATCACAAATGTTTTACTAAAATATCTTTCAGAGAGTGACTACATCTGAGCAGTTAGGACACAGATCAAGATACAGATCTTTACCAAAAGACCCCAGGATGTCCTCGCTGGCCCCTTCCTGTCACTACCCCCCAATGGTAATCAGTATCTAGACTTCTAATACCAAAGATTAGTTTTGTCTGTTTCTAAACCTTTACATCAAAGATGTCACATAGTGAGGACTCTTGTGTCTGGATTCTTTCACATTATGCTTGTAAGATTCTTACATGTTGTACAAAGTTGCTATTTGCTTCTTCCATTGCATGAATACTCTGCAGTCTGTCTACCTGTCTTACTGTTATGGGCATTTGGGCAGGTTCCATTTTTTCATGGCAACCATGGCTGCCATGAACATTCTCGTACACATTTGGTGAACATTTGTATGCACTTCTGTCGGATACACACCTTGGAGTGAAATTGCTGGCTCCGTGCTCAGTGTTAGTAGAGAGTGACAAACATTTTTCCAAGGGGGTTGTACCAATTCTCACTCCCCCCCACCCCCAGCAATGTATGAGAGTTCCAGATGCTCCACATCTTCACCAACACTTGATATTCTTGCACAGGGGTCATGTTAATTTTCTCTGTATCTTTCCAATTTTAGGATATGTGCTACTGAAGCATACTTGATATTCTTTAAGAAAAAAATTTTGTTGTGGCAAAGTATAACATAAAATTTACTGTTTTAAGTGTACAATTAGTGGAATTAAGTGCATTCACATTGGGCAACCATCGCCATCATCCGTTCCCTAGATGGATGAGATTCTGTACCCATTAAATATTAACTGTCCATCCACTCCTCCAACCCCCCAACCCCTTGGTAACCACTATATATTACTCTTTTTTTGTGGTAAAAAAAAACATAAAATTTACCATCTTAAATATTTTTAAGTGTGTGGTACGGTAGTGTTAACTACATGCACATCATTAAGTTCTAGGAAATCTTCATCTTGCAGAACTGAAACTCTATCTACTGAAAAGCACCTTCCTACTTCCCCTTCCCTGGGGCCCCCTCTACCTTCTGTTTTAAAAATTTGATTACCTTAGATACTTGGTATAACTGGAATCATGCAGTATTTGTCTTTTGGTGACGGCTTATTTCACTTAGTGTAATGTCTTCAACACTTGATATTCTTGATAATTGTTTTTATTATTTTAGCCAATGTGGTGGCCTTTCAGTGGCCCAGCATTGGAGTCTTTACTCACATTTCCTTGACAACTACTGACGTTACCCACCTTTCAATATGCCTATGGGCCCTTTGAATATTTCGCTTTTTTGGGTTGTCTGCCTTTTTTTTAAACTGATTTTCGGAAGATCCTTATGTATTCTTTTTTTACTGTGGATGAATCCTTTGTTAGATACATGTATTGAGAAATACCTATTCCTGCCAGAGAGTTACATTTAGAAATAGATTTACTTTTAAAAATAATACATGACACCTCCCCCCAAAAAAGAGAAAAGAAAACAAAAGACAAAATAATACATGCTCAAACGTTGATATCTCCCTCCATCCTGAGGTAAACTTAACACATAAGGATGTACTTAACAATGCCAATGATGCGTTTTTTCCCACTGGACAATATGCCCGATGAATATTATCCCCCATTTTACAGAGGAAGGAACACAGGAAGGCATGGGGGAGGTGAAGTGGCTTGCCTGATGTTTGAACACAGGAATCTGTGACTTTCAGCCATTCCAAGGAGCGTCACATTCCCATTTATAAACTTGGGCTCAGAGGGCTGTCAACTTCTAAGGAATCAAAGTCTGACATACATTTCTTCAGAGATGTCCTGTCCAGGCTCCAGTCAGAGCTGGCCCTCCTGGAGGCAGGGGGCGGGTTGGGGTCGTCATTTCTGGATCTTGATCTCTGCATACTCAGTGGTCTCCTGGTCCTGAAAGTTCTGTGGTTTCAGCCTGTGAAAGCTGAGGTTGGCGTAGTGGAGCTCCTGCTCCTTCTCAGAGGGGGAGGTGGCCCCAGCTGGGGGCAAGGGGTCTGAGAAGCTGTCTGACCGGGGTTTGCTCAGGTGATCCTGAGTGGAATGAAGGAAAGGCACTGGAGCTGGCCTTTGAGTCTGGAGAAGAGAAGTGGGGGCTGTGTGGCACTTACCCATTTATCCACTTCATGCCCATTTCCTGAGCATCCATCCATCCGTTCATTCATTCACTCATTCATTCATTTGTATCTTTAACACATTTTCATCATAATGGCATTGAATCCTTACAACTCCCCCCACTCCCCTCTGGATGATATAACTGTTATCCCCATTTTACACATGCGAAAACAGAGTAAGCAAGGTCAAGAAACTCTTCAGCACACACGACCTCTGACCTCAGACAGCCTATCAGGGCAAGGAGACAGTATCAAATTGTCTCACATACACACACATACATGCAAATGATCTAATTGCTATTTGTGATCTGACGCACAGAAGCAGCATCCACCCAGGGGCTCCCAGAGTACTGGAGACAGGCCTGTGATTATTACAGGGAGGCATGATGACCGTCTGCCCGCATAGGGCAGGGGAATATTTAAACTGGAGTATGAAAAGTGATTAGGGGTCTGGCCAATGCAAATGGGGAGGATCAGAGGAAATCATGCATGCAAAGGCACAAAGTCACACAGAACGAGCCCTGCCTGGGGATAAGGAGCTAATTTTGTGGGCAGGGGCAGGAAGTGGGCTGGAGGACTTGGCAAGGGACCGGTCACAGAACACCGAACCAGGGAAAGTGGACTACGTGTCTAATATGGTAGCTCCTAGGCACATGTGGCTACTGAGTACGTGAAACATGGCAATTCTGAGCAGAGGTGTGCCATGAGTATGAAATAAACCCTGGATTTCAAAGACTTAGTGCAAAAAGAAGAAGAAAACAAAGGAAGAATGCAGACTATCTCATTAATAATCTGTACATTGATTCTTGATGATATGATGGTGAAATAATATTTTGAATATATTGGGTTAAATAATATAATACATTAAAATTGATCTCATGCTTCTTTCTACATTTTAACTGTGGCCATTAGTAAATTTTAAGCTATGTATGTGGCTCACATTATCTTTCTGTTGAACCATGCTAATCTAGACAGTGGGGAGAAAGCACAGGGGTTACAGGTGTTTGGGGAATTTCTTGCCCAAATCTTGGGAGGAGAGGTGGAGAGGTGGAGTTGTGGAGTTGAGGCCAGTGGCCCAGCAGGGAGACGGTGAGGGCTCAGCAGAGAAGGGACTAAATGGAAAAAAAGCTTTGCTAAAAAGGGAAATGGGTGGGACTTGGTCCATCACTGGCTCTGGTGCATGGAGGAGAGGGGAGAGAAAAAGGTGACTCTGGGGTCTCTGAGTTGAGTGCAGCCAAATTTGGGGGGGTCGGTGAGGGACTCATCTTTTGGCATGCTGAGTGAGCCGCCCCATGGTCCATCCCAGGAGAGGTGTCCAGGTGGGACGCCAGATAGAAAGGCCACTCACCTGGGAGACTGTCTTCAAGGCCGGATGGACGCCATCCCTGCGCAATGCTTTCTGGCTGGATTTCTGCCTGTAGGTCTTCACTCTGAGGGGAGAGATCAGGGCCTTTCAGTCTGGCTGCTCGCTGCTGGGAGCCTGGAAGGATGACTGACTGAGGCAGGGCATGAAGGCTGATGTTTGGCTGCAGACACCAGGAGGAGAACGCATGCTCCCTCCTTCCTGACAGTGGGAACCCCTTGTGGGGAAGAGACCACTCCCGGCCTCCATGTCAGGAGGCTAGATTCCTGATGCCTCTTGGACGAATTGTACTCTTCCCTGGCTGCATCACCTCGTCAGGTTTCTTCAGCTCTGGGCTTTGAGTTTGGGAGATTCTTTGAGTCCCCTCCCTGCCCAACCCCATGAGGCCTTCACCCAAACCAGGGCCACCACTCACGCGAAGAAGACGATAAGGCAGAGACAGAGAGCAAGCAGGGCTGTGACTCCAGCTCCCCAGATGGCCCCCTGAATCACACCTGTCCTGGACCCTGGTCTCCCTGCAGGTAAGAGACCTGGGGTAAACTCCAGCCCCACCAAGCTGGCACGTGAGCATCCAGCCTTCTGGAACCCATGACCCAGGGGTGTGCCCACTTCTACCCAGGACTGGCTCCTTTGTCCCCTACCCCTCTATGTGATCCCAGCCTTCTGTTTCCCTGGCCCCTTCCTCAACCCCTCCCCCCGCCAACCTACAGATGACTCTGACCTCTAGTGCCCCTTTGCCTGAGTCAGAACCACTTCTCTCCTCAATGTCTTCTAGGGTCCTGGTTCATGCGCCCCCTTCCCTGGGCATCACCCTTCATACCTCCCTGACCTGGCAGCACCAGGATAGCCATGCTCTGTTTTCCGTGGGCATTCCGGGCCTCACAGCTGAGTCTGAGGCTGGAGCCCAGCGGCCCTCTGAGGCTCAGGGAGCTGTTGGCCCAGGGCCCCGCAGAGCTGGAGGTGATGGTCCAGGAGGCGTTGCTGTGGTTCCCCTCCAGCAGCCCCTCCCCCAGCCGCCAGCGCAGAGAGGGGGGCAGCTGGGATTGAGCAGAGCAGTGGCAGTGCAAGTCCTCACCCTCCCAGGAGCAGGAGGGAGCAAACAGCTTCGGGGGGTCTGTGGGAGGACAACAGAGTATCAGAGGAAGCCCCCCTCCCCAGGGCCCAGGCATTCTTCCCAGGTGTGTTTCAACTCACTCTTCACAAGGAGGCTCAGGGACGCTTCCAGGGACCCCAACAGGTGCTGAGCTCTGCAGATGTATCTCCCATGGTCCCCTAGTTCCACCCGGGGCAACTCCAGGACCCCAGGATTTGAGGGTTGTGAGGGCTGCAGGGTCAGGCTACCCCGGGTCCAGCTCACCCTAGCAGAAGGGTTGCTGTCCTCAGTGCAGACCAGGTGCAGGGGCTGGCCCTCCTGGACTGGGAGAGACGAACCGTTGCCCAGAGCCTCAGGTCCTGGAAAGACAGAAAGAAAGCTAAGCCCTGGCCCTCACTAGGGGTATTCTCTCTCTGTCTCTCTGTCTCTCTCTGTCTCTCTTTTCCTCACATCATGTAAATCTGTTTCTTCTCTTCCACCGCATGATCATTCGGACAGCCGAAGGGCACAGGGCTGAGAACAGGCACCACAGCCTTTGCAAGAGGCCCAGGTGCATTCTGTCTTTCACTAAGTTCACTAAGACCTGTCTAATTTAGTTGTGTCTGAGAGTCCACAGTCTTGTGAGCGAGACACCCAGAATCAGGTGTCATCAAGCAGCATGATGTGTTTTGTGATGGGAGTACAGTGTGCTCGGGGAACCCTGAGGATGGGAGTTCAGTGAGATTGTCAGGTCAGGGAGGGCTTCCTGGAGGAGGAGAGGCTTTTAAAGTGGAGCATGAGAGGGGCCGGGAGTTGGCATGGAAGGACATTGCTGGAGGCAGGCACAAAAAGTGCAGCTACAGCTGGGGTGCGAAATGGCCCTGCATGCTCAGGGAAGAACAGATAGTCTGTAAGGCTTGAGCGAATGTGTATGTTTGGGAGTGTTGACATATGATGCTACTGAGGATTCAAAAAATAATAATAGATTGGGGAAAGACAGAGGTGTGAAAGGAAATACTGATGCATGTAACAGTGGTTTACCGGTATGTATTTAACAACCAATTCATTGGGGAGGGGAGGGAAAAAATTTCTGATTTGCCAATTTCCTTGGCATAAATACTTCCTTCTTGGCCGATTTCAAGCACCCAACGAAATGTCACTGAACGCAGAATTGGGAAAACATGGATACAATTGGCTCTTGCCAGCCAGTGAGAGCCAACTTCAGTACGCCACTCAATGCAACACCTCACCTCAAAAAACCATGTTTTCGTCTGACAAAGTCACCATATGCTAAGTCAAAAGGCCATTATTAGGCTGGAAATAAATCCCTTCAGCTAACACACAGCTGACTTCTTTAATGTAAAAAGATCTTCTTCAAATCATTAAGGAAAAGTCCACAAAGAAATACAAATGATTCTTAAACATAATGAAAGATACACAATCTGTTTAAAAAAGGATAATTCAAGTTAAAAGGACAGTGAATTCACTTAAAGATATTAGCAAGGATGAAAATGTTCAGCGGGTTGGGATTATAAACAGAACAACTTCCCGTACAGGTGATTTGGCAATATGTAGAAATTACAAACATACCCTTTGATTTGGGACTTTTCTAGACACATGCACACATATGGGGAATGTTTATACAAGTTATTTGTTACAGTATTATTTGCCTTAACAACAATCTGGAAACACCATGGCTTTCCACCAATGGGAACTCATTGAGTAGTTTACAGTATAATATACTTCTTTTTTTAAAATTTTCTTATGGGGCGCCTGGGTGGCTCAGTTGGTTAAGCGACTGCCTTCGGCTCGGGTCATGATCCTGGAGTCCTGGGATCAAGTCCCACGTCGGGCTCCCTGCTCAGCGGGGAGTCTGCTTCTCTCTCTGACCCTCTTCCCTTTCGTGCTATCTCTCATTCTCTCTCTCAAATAAATAAATAAAATCTTTAAAAAAAAATAAAATTTTCTTACTGTTATGTTAATCACCATACATTATATCACTAGTTTTTTATGCAGTGTTCCATGATTCATTGTTTGTGCATAACACCCAGTGCTCCCCGCAGAATGTGTACAGTATAATATACTTCTAATTGGAAGACATGGAGTCCTCAGTAAGAACGAAGTTTTCCTACGTACGCATGGAGACAGTAATGTACCAACGTCACTTACTTAGTTGGGACAAATGCATCATGGTGGTATTAAAACTTTTAAAGACAAGGAAAGCTAGACGAGGGCTTTATGGAACCTCTCTGTACAATGTAAACCGAAAATTACTCCACCATGAAAAGTTTATTAAAAAATAATAGCTAAGTGAGGGACACCTGAGTGATTCAGCCGGTTAAGTGATCAACTCTTGATTTAGGCTGAGGTCTTGATCTCAGGGTCCTGGGATCAAGCCAAGCCCTGTGTCATAGGGCTCCGGGCTCAGTGGGGAATCTGCCTGAAGATTCTCTCGCTCCTTCTCCCTCCGCCTCTCCCCCAGCTCCAACGCGCGCGCGCGCGTGCGTGTGTGTGTGTGCGTGTGTGTGTGTGTGTGTGTGTGTGCGCGCGCGCGTGCGCACATGTGTGCTCTCTTTAAAATAAATAAATCTTTTTAAAAAAATAATAGCTAAGTGAAATAGCCAGCTGGAAGAAAGACAAACACCAGGTAATTTCACGCATATGGGGAATTTAAGAAACAAAACAAACAAGCAAAGGCAAAAAAGAGAGAGGGAGAGACAAATAAAGAAACAGACTCTTAACTCTACAGAACAAACTGATGGTTACTGAAAGGGAAGGAGTGGGGAGTGGTGAATCAGGTAAAGGGGACTGAGGTGGGCACTTGTGATGAGCACCAGGTGATGGATGGGAGTGATAAATCACTATATTGTATACTTGAAACTAATATTGCACTGTACGGTCACTAACTGGAATTTGAATTAAAACTTAAAAAAATAATAAAGATGCAGAGCATGTATATAGCGTGGTGTGTACATATGTGTGTGCCTTTAAACGTAGATGCATAGATTATATTTGGAGAAATAACCCAGAGGGGAGGTACTTAGGTGCTGAACGTTATTTTATTCTTATTCGGTTTTTCTGGGGACTGGATAGTGTTCCCTTCAGGATCATATGTCTAAGCCCTAACCTCCAATATGGTGGTATTTGGAGGTATTTAGATGGGCCTTTGGGAGGTGATCAGGGTTAGGTGAAGAGTAGGGGCCACGGGATGGTATTAGTGCTCTTTTTTTTTTTTAAAGATTTTATTTATTTATTTGTCAGAAAGAGAGAACGCACAAGCAGGGGAAGCAACAGGCAGAGGGAGAAGCAGGCTCCTCGTTGAGCAAGGAGCCAGATGCAGGACTCGAACTTAGGACACTGGGATCATGACCTGAGCCAAAGGCAGACTGACACTTAACAGACTAAGCCACCCAGGAGTCCCTGGATTAGTGCTCTTATAAGAGGAGATACCAAAGAATGAACTCTCTTAGTTGTGTGAGAGAAAAAACCGCCAGAAACCAGCTGTTTACCAGGGAGTGAACTCTCACCGGGAACCACATTGACTGGACCCTTGACGTTGGACCTGCCTCCAGAAATATGAGGAATAAATGTCTGATGCTTAAGCCCCTCAGTCTGTGGTATTTTGTTATGGCAGCCTGAGCAGACCAAACACATTGTATGCTTACTGTTTTAAACAATAACATTATAATGTGGAAGGGAATTGCAGGAGTGGAAAGGGTCCAGATCTGAGGGGAATGGGGCAAGGTTTGGGAGGGGAACATAGCTGGGGCACTGAGGACGGCCACCCCTATCAGGCATGGAGGTCATGCAATACCCTTGAGAGCAGGTTCAGTGGTGGGGAGAAGCCAGTTTGTATGCTGAGGAGCCAGTGGGGTGCTCCCCACCTCTGCTGTCCCCGCATCTGATCTGAGCCTTTCTCCTGCCTGAGTTCTAAAACCCCAGCTCTGCTCTGAGGGGCGGAGACAGATGCCGCTTGCACCACCACCAGCCCAAGAGGAAAGGTTGTACCCTACCTGCGCCTTCTCTTCGGAACACACTGATGGTCAGGTTCTGGGGTGCATCTGATAGATAGACATAATTGTTTTCAGAGGCAGGAAGGTGGGTGTTGGCCCTTTTCTCCAGGAAACTTCAGAAATGAGAAAGGTGTGGAGTCGGGTGTTTTCTTTCCTTCCTCCCCAGGATTCCAGACCCTG
Source organism: Callorhinus ursinus (assembly GCF_003265705.2). Lineage (NCBI taxonomy): Eukaryota > Metazoa > Chordata > Mammalia > Carnivora > Otariidae > Callorhinus > Callorhinus ursinus. The sequence continues at coordinate 566,569 of NW_027397133.1, forward strand.
CCTCCCCCTCCCCAACACCCACAGCCCTCAGGGACCCTGGCGTTCTGGCCTGGCACTCACAGGACACGTTGAGCTGGATGGTCCTCTCTGTGCTCACACCAGCTCCGGGGAGGGTCACCCGACAGGTAAGGTTGGTGCCGTGGTCCTGGGGCCTCGGGGTGAGGGTGAGCACGGAGGAGTGGCGAGTCTTGGAGCCCCTGGAGGTGAGGGCGGCCCCGATCCAGGAGAAGGTCGGGGGTGTCCCCCTCTTACAGGCCCATGGCACACTACAGGTAATGTTCTTGGGGTGGTCAGATTCTAGGGGCCCCTGGGTGTGGATGTCAGGTATCTGTGTCAGAGCTGAGGAGGAGAGAGACAGAGATCCTGGAGTGGGACCCTGAGTGTGCCCCTGGAAGCAGCCTCTACCCCAGGGCAGTCGTCTCCTCCCCAGCCAGGATGGAGATCAGGGGGGTCCCTTCCCAGCCCTGCCCCAGGAGCCCTCAGGACCCATGCATGGGACATGTGTCCTCTCCTGGACCCCGTTCCTTACCCGTCACACGCACGGAGAGCTGGTTTTGTATGTAATTATATTGCACATAAGGCCCTCTCTCCACCCTGAAGAAGTATGTCCCCGAGTCCCTTCTCTGTGCATCTCTGATGCCCAGGGAGCAGTTGTAGCCCCGGGGGCCCCCGAGGAGGTGGAATCGGCCCTGGGTCTCCTCCTGCACTTCTCGATCTGGGTTGTTTGTGGCCACTAGAACATGCTGGCTGTAATCACTCCCTTCCTGGAACCAGTAGCCATAAGCTGGGTCACCGTCAGTGTATTCGCGTTCGGGGTAGGAGAAGCTGCAGGGCACATGCACACACAGGCCCTCCTGCACCTCCATGGTCCCCGGCACTTTCAGCCAGAATCCTGAATGCTGAGCCAGGGGCCCTGTGGGGAATCAAAAGTCAGCAGCAGCCCCCGCCCGCCTGGCCCCCTCCCCTCGGCCCACTCACCTGCCCACAGCAGGGGCAGCAGCAGCGGCAACAGCTTTGGGGTAAGAGTCATGGTGCTTTTGTGTCACAGGACAGAGAGGAAGCCCAAGTAGGAAGCCCAGGGCTAATGTCTGAAAGGTGACTGACCACAGAAGAGGAAGTTGGCGCTGACACGCTGTTGATGACAGCATGGACCTTGAAGATTTACCACTCCTACTTTCCAGATAGGGTCCCCACCATCCACCGCCCCCCACCCCCAGTCCCTGTCCGTGGCCTCTGTTCCTACCAGGAAGGCAGACACTACCTGGCCAATTACAGCTTCTAGAAGCCCCAGAAGGTCAGTCCTTCCAGTTGTGGGACACAGCAGGGGTGAGCAGGGGAAACTTGAGGCATGAAAGATGGGGGTGGGTTCCCCCCATGCCAGGTGAGGGAGGTGATGTATAATTAATCAATGAGCATGAAACCTGCATCATGAACATCTCCTCCTTTTAGGGCCATGGAGTCAAAGGGGAAAGGGACAGACTCTGTCTCTGTTCTTCAGAACTTCCCTAACACCCAAGGAGATGGAGAAACTCCAGGCTGCAACAGCTCCTATTGGTACAGTGTGAGCTGGTAGAAGCATAGGCAGGGGCGCCTGGGTGGCTCAGTCATTAAGTATCTGCCTTCGGCTCAGGTCATGATCCCAGGGTCCTGGGATTGAGTCCCACGTCGGGCTCCCTGCTCGGTGGGAAGCCTGCTTCTCCCTCCCCCACTCCCCCTGCTTGTGTTGCCTCTCTCGCTGTGTCTCTCTGTCAAATAAATAGATAAAATCTTCAAAAAAAAAAAAAAAAGAAGAAGAAGAAGAAGGAGGAGGAGGAGGGATTATGACACAGACACGCACAAACACGAGACCACATAAGCGCAGGGTGGGGAGCCAGCCACCTACAAACCAAGGAGAGAGGCCTCAGAAGGAACCAGTTCTGCCCACAACGTCTGGCCTCCAGAGGTGTGAGAAAACAGACTTCTGTTAGTTAAGCACCAGGTCGGTGTAGTTTGTTATGTTAACCCCAATAAACCAATGCATGGGGTTTTCAAGAAGACGGATGTGTTCATACAGGTCAAGTGCTCTGTGCAGGCGGTCTGGCCCACCCTGGACACAGTCCACATGGTGGCCAGTTTGTAGGATGGGGCGGCCACTGCAGGGACGGAGGGGAAGGGAAGGGACAGGTTTGGTGATTGGAGGAAACATCTGCTGCTCTTCTGTGCTCTGATCTCTGCCTTCCTCTTACTTAATCCCGGGCACACTTCTTCTCTCCCCAGGACAGGGCGGTGTCCATGGACCTCTGCTCCAGCTGGCCTCTCTGCTGGCTGAGCCCGTCCTCCTGCATCCTGCACGCCTGTCTCCCATTTGTTGAGTGGTGGGTCCTGGGGGCTGGGCTGAGGTAAGGCTGACCTTGGTCTAGTGGTCTATTTGGCCTGAGAACCGGGGTCCCAGTCTTCCCAGGGCAAAGCTCCCAGCATGAGGAGCCAATGGCTAACACCTCGCCTTTTGTGGCTGTGGTGGAAGTTATGTATGAGTGTGTCTATGGTGTGTGTGTATTTCTTTGGTCTGTGTACATATGTGTGTGTGTCCTGTGTTTGCGGCCTGTGTGTACCTGTCTGAGGTATGTGTGTGTGCACTTTCTCTGTGTGTATTTTGAGGTGTGTCTGTGTGTCTGTATGTCTGAAGGACACATGTGTCTGTATGTCTGTGTCCTCTGTGTGTGCGTATTTGAATTGCTTGTAGTGTCTGCATAAGTGCCCATTTCTCAATGACAATATCCGTAGACAACATACTGGAGAGTATAATCCATTTCATATTTCCTCTGTCTCTTTCTCTTTTGTTTTTCTTCAAACTCCTTATCACAAATCAACATAACATATGGTCTACTTAATTATTCTTTGTCTCTCCTGCCATTAAAATATAAGCTTCACAAGGGATCTTGTATCTCCCATTTACTGCTGAATCCTCTCTGGCTAGAAAAATGCTTGGCATACATTAGGTGATCAATGAATATTTACTTTAAGAATTGTAAGGATATTAGGACGCCCAGCTGGCTTGTTGGTGGAGCATGTGACTCTTGATCTTGGGGTTGTGGGTTCAAGCCTCATGTTGGGTGTAGAGATTACTTAAAAATAAAATCTTTATTTAAAAAAAGAGTTGTAAGGATATTTAGAATAAGCAAAATAAGATTTCTGGCTGTCTCCAATGAAAAAGTATGTATTCTTTAGAGCAAAGCCTTCTGGGGTTATCTGACTCCAGCATTTTATTACCTTTGAACTATTTTAAATGCTATAATTTATAGATAACTAATAGCAATGCAAATAATTCTTGTCCATAGACATACATATACATTCTGTCTGCTGGTGGGGGGACTTGAATCCCCCCACCAAGCCACTTTTACATGCATTCACAAATTCATTTCAATATTCCCTTACTCCATATAAATTTGGGCATCTTTAATTTCTGCCCTGGTTCCCTCATTCATAATGAGTTAAATAAAATGGGGAGTTGCTGTTCAATGGGTATAAAGTTTCAGTCCTGCAAGGTGAAAAATTTCTAGAGATCCTCTGTATAGTACAGTACTTATAGTTAACACAAATGTATACTTAAAATTTTGTTAGGAGGATAGATCTGATGGTATGTGTATTTTTGCCACAACAAAAAAATCTTCAACACATGTTTATTTTATATCTATGAGGGTCATGATGTTACCTTAAAAAAAATCTTCCTTTGATAAAATAAACAAACAAATTTGTTTGCGCCTCTGTGCATGTGTTGGCTTTTTGGCTTGTGGCGCATTCTAGGTATTAGAACCTGGTCCCTGCCCCCTGAGCCAAATAAGATGGACCATGTAACTGCTTGAGTTCATCTTAAAGGATTTTGTTATTTCCACTTGGGCAACTGGGAACCAATGGAAGGTTAGAAGCTGAAAATGACTCTTGGGTTTTAGAATTCCCTCTTTCTTCCCTGTGGAAAACATATTGGGGGTGGGCAGAGAGCAGGTGAGAAGATGAATTTCCTTGACTGTGTATTTATGTTTCCAAGATAGAAAGTAAGTCCTTGGAGGCAAGAATGTGCATTTCTCACAAGCAGTGTAGACTTGCTTCACACACAATAATGATAAATTTCATAGTAGGTGATAAATACGTGTCAAGTGGCAGTTTTTACATAAAGGTAAACACACAAATGGCAGAATCTTGCTTAAAGTATTGTTTTAATTTTGGTTAAAAAAATTACATATAGGTGACTTTCCTCTCCTTGCATCTACTCACTCACAACCATAGGAAAAAGTTTGGAAGACCAGAAGTGACAGGTGAACAAAAATTTGTTTATTTGCTTCTTCGTGTAGGGGCAGGGCAAAATCAGCGAAGTGCTTCCCTACTGTGTGGAGGTGGGTTAGGGGTGAGGAGAGAGGTTTGGGAGACAATGAACACAATGCTCCCATGCCTGGCGCCTCTCTTTGGGATCTCATGTCCAGGACATTCCCCCAACCTAAGAGACAAAGCAGCTCAAATTTTTCTCATCCTTCCTTTTCTAGAGGTCTCCAACCCTGTCAGGGAAAAGCCGAGTGAGGTCAGTGTCCTGTAGAATGCCAGCTCTGGGGGTGACCAATGGTGAACAGTGTTCTGATGTTTGGGGGACTCAGATAAGGGGTTGCCTGGGGAGGAGTCTGATCACTCGGTGTAGTAGACCCTGGAGGGACCATAGGGGAGGGGGCTGGTGGAAGTCAGCCTCCATGCAGACATTCCTGAGCAGGGGGAGGACCAGAAAAGGAGGAACACAAATGGGGGGATGTTGGATGGGCATGAAGTTCCTCAACAGGACCCAGGCTTCCTGCCACTTACCAACTCTGGGGCTCAAGACAGCCTGAGCTAGTAACTGCAAGAGTTGCCTGGGCAGAGGTGGGAGCCTTGGAGTGGTTGAGACCACCTCTCAAGGGACGGGAAGCCTCCAGACAGAAATGTGATAAAACATGGAAAGAGGAAAACCCATCCCAGACTGAAAGAGTGGCAATCAATTCAAATGGAGAAAGAAAAAAAAATCTTGAAGTTATTCAGGCTTGGTAGGAAGACAGTTACAAAACAAATGGAAGCATTTCTCCCAAGGTCTTAACAACAGCTCTAAATGCCATAAAGACCTCCTCTTTGAGTGATTAACACTTTCTTTCCAACAACGCCCCAAGATTTGCCTTGTTATTCCCTCTAATTACTGTGGACACCCATGCCTAAACCTCACCTCAGGACAGTACCCAGTCCCTGGTTAACACCTTCGGGGAGCAAAAAGCCCAAGTCTGAGGAGGGAAGCACACCCTACAAGGTCCCAGACACCCCTGACCAGCATCATTGACTTAGGATGTCACCAGATCCTTCCACAGGCTCCTCCACTCTGCACTGATAAATGGTTGGCCCTCTGGGGGCTCTCCATCCCCCAGGAAACACCGACCCCTGGAGAGTCCCAGGCGGTGGAGCGGGTGCTGTCCGAGGTGCTGAAACAGGGTTGGGCTTTGAACTCAAGTACCTCCCAGCTCCGCAGCAGGGCCCGACCCCAGAGGCTTATGTCCGGATTTGGGGCCAGGAGGGGAAGGGGGTGGGGATGGATGGAACCAGGGAAGCAGACAATCAGGAGCGGGTAGTGCTGGCCTCCTCTCTCTTCTCCACCTGCTGCCTCTCCTGTTCACTCTCAGTATTTTTCCTCCTGTGGACGATGTCTGTCTGCACCATCTGGCTGAGCTTTCTTGCTAAGGCCCTCTGCTTCTGGCCTTTTGTACTGTTCCTTTAAATAGCTTCCTTCATCACACACACACACACACACACACACACACACACACACACACATCTTCTGAAAGTGAGGAGGCTAGTCTTCCCATTTGACAAAGAAGAAAACTTAGGATCAGGGTCAGGAACATTAGACAGTATGCGTGGATCTTTTTCTCCATTTCTGTCCACCTGCTCCAGTGCCTCAGGGCAGGAGAAGATATCTCAAGTCCGAAGGAGAAGGTAAGTGTTTCTTGGACACGTATTTCTGGCTCCAATTGATCCCCCTTGCTGGTGGTGTCGGGCCTGCCTGATTGTCAAAAGGGCTCCCCTCCATCCAGGAAAGAAATGGCCCTACCTAGTTGCCTTCTGTTTCTCAGTCACGATTTGAGAAATGATGGGTCTGAGTGTCTTTCCTCTATTGGATGAGAGGACTGAGATGCTCTCCCTCTGTATTAGTCCCCGAGTTCTGGGGTCCTAACCCAACTCACCTTCTTCTTACTGCATTCCAGAATTCTCCTTTGTTTCTTGCACCATTTACAGTGTTTCTAGTTGCAAGTAGAGGGAGGAGCAGGGAACAATTTATTGATGACAACTTGTCTCGATTGGAAGTCTAACCATCAACTTTTAATGTTTTCAACAGATGGTTGGCTCGTATCACCCAGCCTGACATTATCATAAGGAGAAGTCTGACAGCTGTCCTTCTTCGATGTAAGGCGGGGAGAGTTAGGCCCCAGACAATTTTTTTACACCACACCAGAATCTCCCATTTGTTTTTAGGAGTCATTTTATGATTTTATGGCATTGTGCTTTATCCCTGTCATGGTTTTGGTGCTACTGGCGGATGTGGGGTTGTTTTTATTTAAGCTGATTTTTAAGTAAAATATTCAGCTTTTCAGGAGGAAGATTACAGCTTCTTACTTGCCTTCACCAACCATCTCAACCCTGACATCTGTTTTTCAATTTATTTTGGAGGATAAGAAGTTGCCAGATAGATGATGACCTGGTGATGTGTCTTCCTGGAGGAGGGATGGTGTGGATGCACAAAGATGTGAGGAATGCACAAGCATGGGGGCATTTAGAGAATGACATGAGGGATTGATAGGTTAGGGTATGGAGATGCAGAAGTAGATTGGGTGAAATTGAAAACAACCTGGGGGGCGCCTGGGTGGCTCAGTTGGTTAAGCGACTGCCTTCGGCTCAGGTCATGATCCTGGAGTCCCAGGATCGAGTCCCGCATCGGGCTCCCTGCTCAGCGGGGAGTCTGCTTCTCCCTCTGACCTCCCCCCCTCTCCTGCTCTCTCTCTCTCTCTCTCATTCTCTCTCTCAAATAAATAAAAAAAAAGAAATTGAAAACAACCTGGAATAGAGGTCAGAAAACTATAGCCTGCTTTTGCAAATAAAATTTTGTTGGAACACAGCCACATTAATTCATTTGTAGAATGTCTATGGCTGCATTTGCACTACAAACACAAAGTTTTGAGTAGTTGCTACAGAGTCCTTACAGCTTGCAAAGCCTAAAATATTTGCTATCTGGCCCTTAAAAAAAAATTCCTGACCCTTGACCTGGAATGTCAAATTAGAAGCTTGTAAATTAGTCTTTGAGGCTGAGGAGATGGAGGGGTATTTTGACTGTGGTTAGCCCTGAGTTTTAGGAAATTCCCTAAATGTTAATATGTGATTTTGCCTCTAACAAGACAAGTAGGAGGCAGGCAGGATGGAAAGGAAAGATTCAGGAGGGGAGAGGGATGATGCTGGAGGCCAAGTCAGGGAAGGGACCCATGGAGAGGGTTTTGTTTTTCTGATAAATATTCAATAATATTTATCATTAAGTAATACACCTGCATCTACACCTTATTTTTTCCAGCTTTACTGAGATATAATTGACACATAACATTGTGTAAGTTTAAGTTATACAATGTAATGATCTGATATATGTATGCATTGCAAAATGATTACAACATGGGAGGGTTTTGAAAGTGAGACTGACACATTGTTGGTGTGGTGTCCCAGACAGAACACACCCAGGCTCTAGAAGAAATGTCACCAACACCTTTCTGTTCAAGGGGGAAGGAACTAGTGTGCACCAAACTCTCACAGTGCGGCAGGACTTCTGCTGGGTGTTTTCTATATGCACTTTTATTTACTCCTCATGGCAACCCTGTGAGGTGGGACCTCTTACATTCATTTCGCAAAGCAGGAAACTGAGTCATGGAGGGGTAAGGTGGCTTGCCTGATGTCATACTGTTGATAAATGAAAGAGCGTGGATTCCCCCCCAGGCCTCTCTGATTGCAAAGCCTTAGTTCCAATATAGCAGGAGATTCACATTCAAGAGTTTGTAAACCCATTGCCTATGGGGATGTTAACTCTCCAAAAATCAGCCTTTGGGTTCCCCTTCCTGCAGGGTATGGATGCTCCTTCTGAGACTGATGCTCCAGGTGGTTCCTCATTGGGTCCTGATCTCTGAGTATTCTGCATAGGTGCCCTCCTTCATCCTGTGAAAGCTGATGGAGGCATAATACAGATCTTGATCCATCTCCAAGGTGGGGGGCACCCCTGCAGAGCTTGTGGGGTCAGCAGGGAGGTCTGACTTGGACTCCTGCTGGCAATCCTGTATGGAGAGCAAAGAAGGGGTCAGAACAGGGTGGTGGGGGTCTGGGGTAGGGTGAAGAGAAGGCAGAGAGTGTCCATGAAGTGAATTTGATTCTGACAGGACATTGCTCTCTCTTCCATTCTTTTATCAAACATTTCTTATGTAACAAATATAGCACTATGGATTGCTTTCAAATTTTATTGAACACTCACTCAGACCTATGTGGAAAAGATTATTATTTTACAGAGAGAAAAACTAGTTCTCAGAGAGGTTAGGTACTACCCAAGGTCACACATCTGTTGATCATGAACTGAACCTCAGTCTCTCTGCCACGGGATATACAGGAGGGTGTTTATGAAAAGCTCGGTTGTCTTCTGGATGTGGCTTCTTTATTCTCACACTGATACCACATTCACAACACCTCTGACACTAGATGTGTGGGGTTTTCAGCACACCAAGCAATTCTCCAACACCAGCTTGGTGGCGTACATTTCTAACTAAATTCTGACGCTCTCTACCCAAAGACAACACCAGATCCCATAGATTAGGGCTCAGACTTACAAGTTTGCCCCCACCCCACTTCACCTGTCAGTTGGAGGTCCAGTTTGTCACCTGTGTTTCTGACCAACTGGCTATAAATTAGCGGTTGCCACAAGCCCCACCTCAGGTTCCATTAATTTTCTAGAGTGACTCACCCAACTCAGGAAAGCAGTTTACTTACTGTTTACCAGCTTATTATAAAAGGATGTGATAAAAGGCACAATGCAGATGAACATCCAAATGGAAGAGATGCATAGGGTGAGGTGTGGGGAGGGGGCAGGAGCTTCCACATCCTCTCCCAGTGCACTCCCAGCATCTCCATGTGTTCACCAACTTGGAAGTTCCTTGAACTCCATACTTTGGGATTTTTATGGAGGCTTCGTCATGTAGGCATGATTGATCACTAATTCCATTTCCAGCCTCTCTCCCCTCTCTGGAGAATGGGGGTGGGGCAGGGATGAAAATTCCAAGCTTCTAATCATGGGGTGGTCTTTCTGGCTCTCCATCCAGGAGCTTACCCAGAATCACCTTGTTAGTACAAAAGATGCTCCTATCACACAGAGAACAGGGATTTAGAAGTATGACCATTTTTCTGCTGCAGACTAATTTCTCTAGATTTTTGGCAACATTTTTCAAGAGTATTTCCACTTCTCATCCTCCCATTTTTCCTCTTGAACTCACTCCAATCAAGTCAACTTCCTCTCCCAGGCAACCAGATCTGCTTTTGTCAAGATCAGCTGAGACACCACTTGCTAAATTTAAGATTCATTTCTGAGAACCTATCTTACTGGACTTACTAGCATTTGAAGCAAATAAACATTCTCTTCTCTTTGAAGCTTCATCTCCCTTTGGCTACCAGGACCCAACCCTACACTCTCTTCTTTCTCATTTCTTTTTTCTCAGTGTTTTTCTTGTCGTCTCCACCTTGTAACTCTGGCTCTCCCAGGGCTCTCTCTGTGGACCTCTCCTCTTCTTTGTGGCTTCATCCACTATCAGACCTTGATGCAGATGCCCCCCCAAACCTCTGTGCCTCCTACCTGAATCCTTGTCCTGAGCTCCAAACTCTTGCCATCTACTTGTCTTCTTCATTTGGACATCTCAGAGCAGAGGCACCTTAAGCTTGTAGTAACCAAAATAAAGTTTGATCCCCTCTTGGAAATATACTCCTGTGATTTTGGTAATTTCAGGAATTGGTGATACCCTTACTTATGTTGCTCAGGGCAGCCACACTGGAGTCATCTTTGGCATCTATGAACATGTGTGGACATCTATAACATCTATGACATCTATGGAGTCATCTTTGGCATCTCTCACACCCATTAGGTAGAGGCAGTGAACTGTCTTTGCTCATATCCCACACATACTCTATCACTACATTAGCAAATCCTGATTCATCATTGTTACCCAGGACTAAGTCTGTCGTATGGAACTGAATTGTGTCCATATGTTGAACTTATATGTTGAAGCTCTAACACCTAATGTGACTGTATTTGGAGATGGGGCCTTTAGAGAGGTAGTTAAGTTTAAACAAGGACATTAGGGTAGGGCCCAAAATGACTTATGTCCTTATAAGAAGAACAGACACTGGAGATGTGTGTACACAGAGAAAAGGCCAGGTGAGGACATGGAGAGAAGGCAGCCACCTGCAAGCCAAGGGGAGAGTTTTGAGAAGAAGCTAACCCTGCTGGCACCTTGATCTTGGACTTCCAGCCTTCATGATTGTTTCTGAAAATGTTTCTGTAGTTTAAACCACTCCATCTATGGTATCTTGTTATGGGAGGCCTAGCAAACTGATACAGTCTGCTTTATCTCTTGCCTGGATTATTTCAGTGTCTTCCTTATCTTGTCTCCTCTTTTCTGCCCTAACCTGCTATAGGCATTCTCAGTGCAGCAGCCAGAGTGATCCCATTAAAAAGAGCATCAGCTTGGGGAACCCAGCTGGTTCAGTCAATAGAGCATGAGACTCTTGATATCAAGGTCATGAGTTCAAGCCCCACATTGGACATGGAGCATATATATATAATAAATCCTGCACAGATTTCCTAAAACCCTTATAATTTCCTAAGTGAGAAGAATGCTAGGAGCATCTTCTGTTCTAATGTTTGATCTTTGACCCTGGTTCCTGACACAGAGCTCCTAAATCCCTTGGAATTTCCTGGACAACAGCAGCATCTTTTGTTCTAATGACGTAAATCTTGGTGGGCTCCTGGATGGGGGCTGGTCACAGAAAGGCCAAGCCATGGTTAGAAGCTTGGAAGTTTCAGCCCATGTCCTCATTCTCCAGGAAGGGAAGAGGAGCTGAAAATGGAGGTAATGATCTATCATGTCTATGTGAGGAGGCCTCCATAAAAATAACAATAGTACAGGGTTGGGGGGGTTGGTTAGGGAGCTTCTGGATTGGTGAACATGTGGAGGGGCTGGGAGGATGGGCACACCTGGAAAGGGGATGGAAGCTCCATGCATCTCTTCCATCTGGATGGTGATCTGTCTTTCATCACATCCTTTTATGGTGTGATGGTAATGGTACAAAGTAAGTAAACTGCCTTCCCGAGTTCTGTGGGCCGCTGTGACCAATTAATTAAAACTGAGGAGGGGGCTTGTGGGAACCACCAATTTACAGTCAGTTAGTTGGTCAGAAGCACAGGTGATGACCTAGGCTTGTGATTGGCATCTGAAGGTGGAGTGGGACAGCCTTGCGGGACTGAGCCCATCACCTGTGGGATCTGATGCTAGCTCCAGGTAGATAGTGTCAGAATTAAGTTGAATTATAGGACACCCAGCTGGTGTCAGAATTATTTGGTGTGGGGAAAACCACACACACATTTGGTGTCCAAAAGTGTCAGAAATAGTAGTTCTGTGTGGTTTCCCTTACACTGTCACTCTTCTCCCAATACATAGGTAATTATGATGAATTGCAGCCCCCATGCCTCTCCATCTTCATTTCTTACCCACCATTACCCACTGCCCACACCCACATAGCTCTGCTTTAGGCACACTGTCCAACTTGCTGTTTCTCCCACACATCAAGCATGCCCCAACCTCAGAAGCCCCCAAGCTCTGCTTAGATAGAGCCTTAGTGATACTCTCAGGGCTCACACTACACTCCTTCACTTTGGCTCTGGCGGGTGTTTTCTCAAAGACTCCAGCCCCAGGACTGTCATCCCTCATTCTTCCATCTAACTCCCCACCAAAGCACCATTTCCTATCAATTTCTTGCATATTTTTGCTACTTATCTTTTCACTGTTTTCAACTCCTCTCCCCCACCCCATCCAGCAATAAACGTAAGTCCTTGACCTCAGGGACATTTTATATTTGTAACATATGCGTTTGTAAAAACACAGATATTACCCAAGCACCCAGAACAATCAACAAGTGGGAGATATTTGAGAAAGGAATGAATGCATGCATGGTGACTGCAGATCATGTGCTCAGAAACCTCAGTGGTGTCCACCTTGGTCAGAGATTGATTGATGGATTGATTGATTGTTTTTTTAAGTAGGCTCCACATCCAGCATGGAGCCCAGAGTGGGGCTTGAGCTCATAACCCTGAGATCAAGACCCGAGCCAAGATCAAGAGTCGGATGTTTAACTGATCGAGCCACCCAGGCGCCCCCTTAGTCAGAGTTTTAAATAAATAAACGCCAGTCAGAGCTCGGAAATGAGCAGGACTAGGGCAGGATGACATAGACACATGAGAAGGAGCTCACGCCAAGCAACGATTCTGAGACGCAAAAAGCTCACTCTGCTTGAGGCGAGTGAGCAGGAGGTGTAGGGGGATTGCAGCATTGAAGGTGACTCTGGGCTTCCTGCCCCAAATGCCAGACCAAGTTGTTTGGGCACCCGACTTCCGGCAGTGTGGGGGAGGAGTGCTTTTCAGACTTGGGCATATGGGACAAGGGTCTTCATGGAGGAGAGGTGACAGGGCTGCGGCAGGGTAAGGACTAAGAGGGGAGCTCAGCTCAAAGGGAGGGGTTGCATTATGCTGTACTGAAAAGAACAGACGTGCTCTGCAGCATATTGGTGTAGGAAGTGCAAGGCTGGGGCAGGACAGGGTCGGGTCTCCGGTGGACTGTCAGGAACACAAGTGTCATCAGGGAGGTGGACAACCAGCAGGAAGAATATGCTTAGGAGTGCATTCACCACATGTTTCTGAGACTTTGACATCTGGGGCCTTGCTAACCTTAGAGGAACTGTCCCGGCCAGAACTAGCCAATCTCTAGAGATGGTGGACTTGCTTGCAAGCATGCCCTTCACATGCAAACCAATCCGTCCAAAGCTCACACTCCAACCCCTCCTTACATTCTGGGCCACTATTCCTTTGCCTAATCGCCCCAGGGCCAGGCGCCAAACAACTAGGGACGCCCCAACACCCCAGAGCCTGCTGAAATGATTCAAACTAGCCAATCCTGAATCTGCTTACACTGTCACACCGTGCCTTTCTTGTGGAAACTGCAATAAAGGCCCTACCCATGTCTCCCTTTGCCCCCTCTGCCTCCTGACCCACCTTAGCCTTGCCCCATGTGGTCCTGTGTGGGGTGGTGTGCCTCTCCTCCTGGGAACTGTGAGAAACAGAGTGCCTTCTCAATGGCAATCACCTCCTGATCTGTTGGCCTCAGACACCTGAATAATAAAACCTATATTTTCAAACAAGCAGGAAGGTGATGAGCTCATTTCTGGACATGCTGAATGGAGCATGGCCACCCCAGGAGATGCGGAAGAGAGTCTGGACGCCAGGACACCCACGTCACTCACCAAGGGAGCTGGCTTTACTATCGGGTGGATGCCGTCCACGCCCACTGCTCTCCGGGATGCTCTCTTCCTGCAGCTCTTCACTCTGACGGAGACACCAGAGTCTCTGACATAGGGTCACTCTTCTGAGGCAGGTTGAGGGTGGGGCGAGCCTTCATATCAAGGCTTTGTAACAAGGTCCCCATGCTCCTAGACTGTTGGGACCAGGGCTGGGAACACATGCATACCTGGCACCCTTTGCCCTTGCTCCAGGACCTCACAACCCCTGCAAGTTCCACTTCCCCCCACTCCCGCATACCCACCCAGCTCACCCAAAGAAGATAAGGCAGAGGCAGAGAGCGAACAGTGTGGTGATACCAGCTCCCGCAATGGCACCTAGCATCACTCCTGACAAGATCCCCAGTTTCCCTGTAGACAGAGACACTTGGGGTGAACTCCAATCTTGATGAGCAGAGCAGTACCCTTCCCCTCCCATCCAGGGTTCAGCCCTGAAGGTCTCCCACCCATTGCAGGACCTCAACCTCCACCAGAAGGACATGGTCTATGTGACACCTTCTATCCACACAGTCTGGCCCCTGCACCCTGTCCAGCAAACGCCATCTCATCTAGGACCCAGGTTCTTTCCCATACATGGTCTCTCTGCAACAGACTCCAGACCTGGCTGCAGCAGGACCAAGAGGCTCTGGGCCTCGTGGGCACTCCAGAAAGAGAGACGTATGCACAGAGCTCTGTGGGACACAGAAAGTCCCTCCTTCCTTCCAGGGAGGTTGTCTGAATCTCCTCTCCTGGCCTCCACTGGCCCTATCACTCAGGGTCAAAGTGGTCTTTTGTGCTTCCAGAAGCAGGTGGAAGCAGTGATATTCTCAGACCTTCAGCTCTCTTTGTCCTTCCTGGCCATGCCTCCTGGGAGCACAACACCCAGAGTGAGGGATGTATCTCTGGGCATCACCTATCAGCTATATGGTGGGCACTGAAAGAATCCTAATGGGGCTCACTGTCCAGATGGGGGCCAGATGTCATTACCAATGGGAATAGAACAGTGGGGGTAAGGCTGGGCTCAGAGAGAGGTCAAGGCCCAGAGACATTTTGGGGCAGTAAAACTACTCTGCATGATACCACTAGATGGATACATGTCATTATAAATTGTCCAATCCATAGAAGGTACAATACCAAGAATGAACCCTGATGTCAACTATGGACTGTTAGTGATAAACGCATGCCCATGTAAGTTTTATTGTAACAAAGGTACCCTCTGATGGGGGATGTTGATAGTGAAGAGGCTATGCATGTAAAAGCAGGCCTTTTGGGGAAATCTCTCTACCTTCAGCTCAATTTTGCCTAGAACCTAAAACTCCCCTTCTAAAAATAAAGGTTACTAAAAATGCCTCAGGCCTTCAGAGACCAGAGGAAGATAAAGAGCATAATCAAGATCATGGGGAGAAAACTGCAGGTCACCCTGGCAAGACCACAGAGAGGGTATGGGAGAGGAGGGCTGAGGGGGCTTCTCATGTCTAACCACAGCCCCCCAACACACCTCCACTCGTTGAGTCTCAAGTCCCACTTGGACACAACCTGACAGATACCCTGGCCAGTCAATGACCCATGGATGGGAGGCTCCTTCCTACCTGGTCTGTGTCCCAGGCAGACACCTGTTGTTGGGTTCTGTGTGGCACCTGGGATGGGAAGAGGGGATTTTCCTCTTCAGTGGGGTGTGGTGATGTGAGATACATGTAGGCAAACCCCTGCCCCCAGAAAGCACAGAAACAAGGAGGGACAGGGCTTGAGTCCTTCTAGGTCCCACACTCAGCCAGACCTCCAGGACTAAAGCACGAAGCATCCCAGGCTGGCCTTCCCTTCCCTCACCCCTTCAGGGACCTGGGCATCCTGGCCCCGTACTCACAGGTGACATTGAGTTGGATGGTCCTTTCCACCATCACACCAGCTGCAGGGAAGTACACCTGACAGGTGAGGTTGGTGCCATGGTCCTGGGGCCGTGGGGTGAGGGTGAGCACCGAGGAGAGGTGGGTCCTGGGGCCCAGGGAGGTGAGGGCCACTGACGTCCAGGAGAAGATGGGGGGCGTGCCCCGCTCACAGGCCCAGGGCACAGAGCAGGTCAGGTTCCCGGGGCGGCCAGACTCCAGGGTCCCTGGCTTGAGGATGTCAGGTGTGTGGGTCAGGGCTGTGAGGAGATGGGGAGACACGGGAATCAGGAGGAGGGTCAAGGGGAGGCCCTGAGAGAAGCCTCAGGGTTTGGTTCAGCTCCTGCCTCTGAGTCCTGACATGGGTTACCCCCTTCCTGGGAGGGAAGTGAGTCCCATCCCGCTCTGACCCAGGACCTCTGTCCTTCCCCTGTGGCTTCACCTGGAGTCTGCTCCTTACCCGTCACACGCACGGAGAGCTGGTTCTGTATGTAATTATATTGCACATAAGGCCCTCTCTCCACCCTAAAGAAGTATGTCCCCGAGTCCCTTCTCTGTGCATCTCTGATGTCCAGGGAGCAGTTGTAGTCCTGGAGGTCCCCGAGGAGGTGGAATCGGCCCTGGGTCTTCTCCTGCACTTCTCGATCTGGGTTGTTTGTGGCCACTAGAACATGCTGGCTGTAATCACTCCCTTCCTGGAACCAGTAGCCATAAGTTGGGTCACCGTCATTGTATGCGCGTTTGGGGTAGAAGCTGCAGGGCACATGCACACACAGGCCCTCCTGCACCGTCAGGGACGCCGGCACTTTCAGCCAGAATCTTGAACGCTGAGCCAGGGACCCTGTGGGGAATCGAGGGTCAGCAGCAGCCCCCTCCCGCCTGCCCCGCACCCCGGCCCACTCACCTGCCCACAGCAGGGGCAGAAAAAACGGCGGCAGCAACATCTTTAAGATGGGGCATGTATGGGCTTCCTGTGAGTGAAGTAGAAGAGGAAGGCCGTGGGAGGGAGGCTGAGGGGGACCTACAGGAAGCTGGGGAGGAGCACAAGGCCTTGCGGTTCACAGAAGAGGAGATGCGGCGCCGGGGCTCCCCCTCTCTCTATGCACAGCAGCCACACCCTTGGCCAGAGACCAGGGAGCCCCATCCAGGGAGGAGAGACCAGCAGCAGACCCCGTGTCCTGCCCCCCATCTCGGCACCTCCCTCTGGCACCGGAGACTGGACCAGGACCTCTGAGGACGTGTGAGGCACGGGACACAGTGGATCTCCCAAGGTCTTCCCACCTGCGGGCCTTGTCTGAGCAGCATCGTCTACACCAGGGAGCTGGTCAACTCCTGGCTAGACCTGGAAGGTCACAGACTCATCTAGACCCTCGGGTGTTCTGTCCTGCAAGGTAGAGGATGCTTTAGGTCTGTGTGAGCCTCTGGGGCAGAAGAAGAGAAGGGATCCTGGGTGAAGAGAAGGCAGGAGCCATTGATTCATTGATTCATTGATTAATTCATTCTCCAAATACTTAGTGAACATCTATGTTGGCTGAACTGGAGACAAGACAGCTGGGCCTGGCCTGGTCCATCCCTTGACATGGTCCCCACCAAGGGCACCACTTCCTCCGTAGACACACTGCACTTTCGCTTTGTCCCTGTGAGTTTCACGAACTGCAGACACCTGGACTTTTTAGATGTGTCTGCGGGCCTACTGGATATTTTCTAAATATACAAGGATGGGTCCTTTCTTCTTTTACTTCTATTATGTTGATTCATGAAGTTTCAAAGGCATCTCCAAAATGAAAACTGTGTAGTATCTTCACGTAAAAGAGAAGGGAGAACGGTGTTCATGAGCTAGTGGAAAATCTTTTCCACAAATGCTGTCTATACAGCGGTGCATGGACTGAAGCAGTTTTTTTAGTTCCTCGTCATAGAAATTAGCATTTCCTGTGATGTAAAAAATCAGGTTCTCAAGGTGAAACGTGGCTCAAAACACATGTCACTGCAGAAAACATAAGTGGAATGAATATGCAGCTGCAATTAAAATCGCAGGTTCTGCCCATGTGATTTTCCATCTCACTCTGTGGAGCAGCACCTGGCAAATCGTTGATGCCTATGTATACAATATAAATATATAATTGCATTTGCCATCATACAGTTGTAAAACCTTCCAAACACAGTAGTATCTAAAGAAGTGTTCCTTCAACATTACTAACATAGAGCTATTTTGCACCTCATCTGATAAAGGAAGAATTGAGTCTGCAGTAAGTGAAGTCACACCTTATTCTAGGTTATTCAAAATGTAGGATTGTGGCACATAACAGAAAACCCAAGGCAATGGCTTTACAGTAAAGAGAGTTATACCATTTTCATGGACTGGAAGGTTCTGTGAGTTCGCATGATGTTTCTTTAATGAACTTTGTACTTTTTATAAGATACCACTTGAAGTGTGCATTTCTACGACTTATGACAAATGTATACCACCACAATGGAGACATAGAACATAACCACCAACCCAAATGTGTTTCTGGAATCTCTTTGCAGCTCATCACTGGCACCTCCAGCCCCAGGTAACCATTGATCTCATCTCTGTCATGGTGAATTAATTTGGCCTATTTGAGAATTTCCTAGAAATGTACTCATTTGTGTGTTCTGGATTCTCTCACTTAGCATACTCCTTTTGAAATTGATCCACGTTGAATTTGTAGTTCATAATATATGATTACTAAGTATTATTCCATGATACGGGTATATTATAATCTTTTATTTATTCACCTATTGAGAGACATTTGAAATTTTCAAGTTTTGGCTATATGAAAGTGAAACTTTTTATGGGCGTATTTCCATCCTCATGAGTATATACAAGAAGTATAATTGGGAAACTAACATAAGATTGTGTCAACCATACTTCAATTAAAAAATAGACATAAAAATGCTAAAGAAGAAAGAAGATCCCTCCACAAGAGTATAATTGTTGGGTCAAAGAGTAACTGCATATTTCACACTAACAGGAATTGCTAAACTACTCTCCAAAATGGATTGAACCTTTACCACTCCTATCTACAATGTTCCAGAATGCCAGTACCTCCACAGTCTTCTTAACACTTGATATTGATAGCCTTCTAAATTTTAGCAATTTTAGCAGAAGGGTGGTGGTTTCTCAATGTGTTCTTAAATTATTAATTTATTCTAATTAGACATAGTGAGATTCACTTGTTATTACCTACAATTCTGTGAAGTTTGATGGATGTATAGAATTATGTAACCATAGCCACGGTTAAGAGACTGGTGAGTACCATTCCCCAAAATGTTTTTCCTCCTGTCCCTTGGTGGCCAAACCCTCCCTCCAACCATAACCTCTGCAAAAATGCTGGTCTATTCTCCATCCCTATAGTTCTGTTGTTTACTGAATGTCACAGAATCGGACTTATACCAAGAGTAGCCTTCAAAGTCTGGCTTCATTCACTTGGCATACTGCATTAGAGGGCCCTCAATATTGTTGGTTATGTATGCCAATAATTTTTTCCTGTACTTGGGGCTGGTACTTCACTGTTTCTCTGTACCGTTATGTTATATACACTATCCCTAGGAGACCATTGGAGTTGTTTCTAGGTTTGGGGTGGCTATGAATAAAGGAACTGTCAATATTCACAGGCAGGCTTCTGTGGGAACGTGTTTTTATTTCTACTGGGTAAGTATCTAGGCATCGAGTTGCTCGGTCCCACAAGCGGTGTAGGTTTAACTGAGACAAAACTGCCAAACTGTCCTCCAAAGTGGCTGTACCATTTGGTGTTTCCACCAACAGTGTGTGGTGAGTTCTGGTTGCTCCACATTCTCTTTAGTATTTGACATTACCAGGAATTTTCTTTTATTTGTGTTTGGGTTATTCAGCCCTTCCAAGAGGTGTGCACTGGTACCTCATCCTGGTTTTACTCCGGGATTTCCTCGGCACAAGTGAGGGTGAGCATGTTTTCACGTGCTCATTTGCCATCCATTGTCCTTCTTTGCTGAAGTGGCTGATTTAAATCTTTGGCTGCTCTGTTTTTACTAGAGTAAAATATGCAGAACAAAACCTTTACCCTCTAACCATTGTCCAGGTCAGTGGCATTAAGCCCATTCCCATTGTTGTGCAACCATCACCACTGTCCATCTCCACAACTTTTTTCATCAACCCAATCTGTTATTGTGTGCCAGTTAAGTTAATAAACCTTGATTCCCCCCTGTCCCCCACCCATCCCCTGAGCTTGACAACCATCATTCTATTTTCTGTGTCTATGAATTTGCCTACTCTAGATACATGATATAACTGGAATCTTCTAGGATTTTTCCTTTTGTGAATGGCTTATTGCACTTAGAATAATGTGCTCAATCCATGCTGTAGAATGTGTCAAACTTTCCATCTTTTTAAGACTGCATAATATGCCATTATATGGACATACCACGTTTTGTGTATCTGTTAATCTGTTGGTAGACCCTTGGGTTGTTTCCACCTTTTAGCGCTTATGAATAATGCTGCCACGAACAAGGATGTAGAAATATCTATTCAAGTGCTTGCCTTGGATCCTTTGGGTGTATACCCAGATGTGAAATTACTGGATCCTATGGTAATACCATGTTTAATTTTTTGAGGAACTGCCGTACTAATTTCACAACAGATGCACCATTTTACAATTTCAAGAGCAAAACACAGGAGTTCCATTTTCTCTGCATCCAGGCCAACACTTGGTATTTCCTGCTTTTTGTTTCGTTTTGTTTTTTTCATAATTGCCATCAGAATGAGTGTGAAGGGGTTTCTCATTGTGTTTGTTATCTGCATTTTGCTGGTAGTAGATGTTGAGCAGTATTTCATGTGCTTAGTGGTCATTTGGATACTTTTTGAGAAATAGCTATTCAAATCCTTTGCCAATTTGTAAATACAGTTGTTTGTTTTTTTGTTGTTGAGACACAATTTTTTATATAATTAGGTTTTATTTGTTTGTTTACTTATTGCTTTGTCTTGAAAGCCCTTGATATATTCTAGATACAACTCTTTCATCAGATACATATTTGTAGGTATTTTACCTCTGTCACTTTTCTTTTAGTTCTGTTGATAGTGGCTTTTACAGAACTGCAGGTCCCTGTTCCCCAAGATGTGTGTCATGCCCGAGGTGACCCACTAGTGCATCAAGACATGGAAGAGCAGAGTAAAGAAGGTCAGGGGGCCAGATGGGGACATACAGGGATGGAAAAATCCCTTGGGCCGAGCAGTGGGCTGAATAATGACCCCAAACATACCCAGGTCTTAATCTCTGGAAACTAGATGTTACCTTACAGGAAGCAGGGTCTTTGCAGATGGGATGAAGTTACAGATCTGGACTGTGGGGATCATCCTAAATTATCTGGGTTGGGTCCTAAGTCTATCAGAGTGTCCTCTAAAGGGGAAGCAGAGGGTGACTTCCCGCACACAGAGCAGCATTAAGTAACATGATCACAGACCCAGAGTGGAGCAGTGACATCCCAGGTTAAGGAATGCTGGCAGCCACCAGCACGAGCAAGAAGCAGGAGAAGGATTCTCTCCTTGAGCCTCTGGAGATCATGGAGCTCAACCACTCTTGATTTCTGTGCAGCAAAGCTGCTTTGGATTCTGGGGTTTAGGACATGGCCCCCAAGATGTGTCACCTTGGCATCGTGACCCTTTCAGGCTGAAGGATTTTGAGAAATGGCAGGTGGAGGAAGGACCTTGTGACTTTTCCCTCCCTCTGCCCAGAGGAATGGAGCATCACGTGTCTGATGACAGGTGGACCCAGAGAAGGATCCGTCAAGCAGGTCTCATCAAGCCCCTTCAGTTACTACCCACAGTCAAACCCTTTGTTCTCCCAGGTGTGACTCCAACTTTTCACTCTTCACCAAATCTAGCAAAACCCCCTTAGGTTTAACTGTTTATTCGGGTCTTCATTTCCTTATGAAGGCTCCTGTGCCACATAGATCTCATATGAAATACATTTGTATACTTTCCTCTGATTCACCCGCCTTGTGTTACAGGGTCCCCAGGAAGATCTCCCAGTAGTGGGAAACAGTGTGTCTCCTTCCTAACACAGCTTTCTGACCTTCCTGTGAGAGCTTACATTTCTTTGTTTTAAGACCCCAGGAGTGTGGCATATGTTACAAGGGCCCCAGGAAGCTAATATGGGCGGGCGGGAAATCAGAGATGCCCCTTCCAGGAGGAATGCAGGGAAGGACAGGGAACAACCTGCATCTCCAGACCCTTGCTCTGTTCCTCTTTGCAGCAAAGTCTTCACAACGTTGTCTGTACCCCTTCTGCCATCTCCCCTGAATCTCCTGAACTTGCTCCAACCACATCTTCACCCCTTTCCTGCCCCTTTTGTCAAATCTGCCATTCTTGGGTCCCCAGTGACAAACGTCTCTCCAGGTGCCTCTATTTTTCTATGTGCAGTCTGTCCCTTTCCTCCCTATCGATTATCCCCTTCCAGGAGCTGCAAGATTTAATATCTCCCGCCTGGACCCCTCTGCTGATTCCAGGCAGTCGCAGCCTGCTCCCTCCCTGACATTCTCAGAATGAGCATCTCTAAAGTCCTTGACTCCATCCTGCCAGATGCTCAGGGAAGACACTGGGCATCATTTTTTCTCCTCTCTTTCCCCCACTCCCCACATCCATTGGAATATCCTGCTCAGTTTATCTTCATAATATATCCAAAAATAAGTCCCCACTTTCTCTGGTTGGATCCAGCATCATGTCCCACCTGACGTAGCCAGCAGTGCACTTCCCCATCTCTGTCTTGCTGTCATGGACCCACTCTGGCTGGTCCTGAGCAGATCAGCCATGGGGATCCTACTGAAGGGAAAATTCAATCATATCTCTGCTCTCCTCAAAGGCTTCCAGATTTCTTGCATTTTCTGCAAGGCTCACATGGTCTGCACCGGGAAAATGTCTGCATCCCTATGGTATCTGCACTCCTACCACTGGGTCTCCACCCCCATGAGGTCTCCACTTCCTCAAGGTCTCCACACCCTTGGGGTCTGCACCCCCATCCCACAGGGTCTGCACCCCCACCAGATCAGCACCATCGTCCCAGCATCCCCACCTTGCATTCTTGTGCTCTCAACCTCAGCCTCTGGTTTCCACACCAGCCCTCCTCCTGTCTCAGAGTTACTTCACTTGCCTTTCCCCATTTTCCATTTCCTGGGATAATTTTCTCTCAGGCAAATATAGAACCTGCTTTGTCACCTGCCTTCAAGTCTTTGCTCAAATGTCACCTCCTCAACTCTTGGTTACAGAGCATGGTCCCCAGTATGTCACGTGTTCCTCAGTCTGCATGGTTTTTCTGCAAACACATATTCTACCCAAAGTGCTCTAATATTATTTCTTATTTATTTCTCTTGATTTCTTGTCTCCAGAATGACAGGTTCTTGATGACAGAGATTTTTCTGTGTTCACTGATGCACCCCAAAACAAAACTAGGTGGCATATAGTAGGTGTTCAATAGTACTTTTTGAAAGAGTCTGTTAATAACTGAGTACAAGTTGACTCAAAATCATGTCTCTCTCTCTCTCTCTCTCTCTCTCTCTCTCTCTCTCTCACACACACACACACACACACACACACACACACACACACACACACACACAAAGAGCTGGGTGGCTTTTAAGACTGAGCCTGAAGATGATTAGGACTTGGAGATGCAGGATTGGGGAGGAAAGGGCACTTCAGGAGAGGGAAAGGCACATGCAAAGTCTCAGATCAGGAAAACCCTAACCCAGCTGGGTGTGGAGATGTTGCAAGATGCAGGGAGAGGTAGAGATCTCATGGAGGGTCTAGCGGGGAATGGACCATGCCAGGCCTTCAAATCCAGCCTTTTTGTACCTCAGTCTTGACTCTGGAGAGGAATCATAGCTGTTCATGCTGTGGAGAAGTGGATGATATTGCTCTCCCAAGACTCAGTGAGTTGAGGAGAGAAGGGGAGGCAGGAGGCTGGTGGGTTAGAGGCCCAGGGAAGACAGGAGGCCACAGGAACAAGCAGGGTCAGGAGGGGGAGGAGACTGGCATCAGGATGAGCTTAGGAGGAAGGAAGGACAAGACAGAGTGATGTACTGGATCAAGCAGAAGGGAGGGAGGTTGCAGTGGAGACTACACCGCGGTTCTGGTCTAGAGATGGGAGCCATGTCAACCATGTGAGAGAAATTCAGCAGGGAGGTAGGTTCGGGAGGAATGAGGTAGCTCAACATTGGCCGTGCTGAGAGGAGCAATCCTGGGGCCATCCTGGGGGAGGTGTTGGTGGGATCTTGGGTGGTGAGCTGCCCACATCACTCACCTGAGGGATTAACTGGGGGGCCATGTTTGCCTCCGCCAGGTCCCCTGCAGGCCTGGCTGTCTCCTTCCTGAGGAACCTCCCTCTGAGAGAAGAGACCAGGGTCTTTCAGTCTAATCATGGGTGTGCAGGATGAACTGACTCACCCGATTTCCCAATTAAGGGGTTAGAGGGCTGACTGAGCAGGGAGAGGGCAGGTCTGGCCCCACAGATCACCTTGAGCTCAGCAGGCACATCTCATCGTGGACACAGGGTGGAATCCTCACGGTGGGCTTCCCACCTGCCCCATTCTCAGCCTGTTCAGTCCCTCCTGCACTGGTTCTGGGACTTAGCCACATGCCCCACCCTCCCCACCCCTCCCCTTCCCCTGGGGCAGTGCTCACATGAGGATGATGAGGCAGAGGAAGAGGAACAGGATCTTGACAGCAGCTTCCCCAATGGCCACCGAAACCAATTCTGCCACAGGCCCTGATTTTCCTGTAGGGAAATTGGACAAGGACAGATTCATGTGCTTGAATGCAACCCTGTGTCCTTGACTCCCAGTGGGGCTCTGGACACTGGTTCTTCAAGCCTTCCTGCCTCACTGGGTGTGGGACCACCTGTGCTGGGGCCTCATGCCACCTCATACACGCCCTTCCAACAGTAGTACTGGACAAATATGCCTAAGCTGGACTTCATCAGAATGAATCCTCTTGTTCGTTTGATGCTATTTAGAATGTAAGAAGGCAACCTACGTATTGGGAAAAAATATTTGCCAGTCACAGATCTGATAAGGGGATAGTATCCAGTATATATAAAGAACACTTACAACTCAACCACAAAAAGGCAATCAATCCACTTTAAAAATGGGCAAAAGACTTAAAAAGTTTCTCCAGAGAAGACATATCAATGACAAATATGTCCATGTAAAAATGAACATTAGTCATTATGTAAATACAAGCCAGACCACACTGAGATATTCCCTCACACCCACTGGTAGGCTATAATTATTTTGAAAAGGAAAATAACAATGTTGGGAAGAATGTGTAGAAATGGAAACCCTCACACACTGCTGGTGGGAGTATAATATGGTGCTGCCGCTGTGGGAAAGAGTCTGGCATTATCTTCAAAAAGTTAAAACATAGAAACTAGCCTTTGATGGTACTGGTGCAAAAACACACACATAGATCAATGGAACAGAATAGAGAGCCCAGAAATGGACCCTCAACTCTACGGTCAACTCATCTTTGACAAAGCAGGAAAGAATGTCCAATGGAAAAAAGACAGTCTCTTCATCAAACGGTGCTGGGACAATTGGACAGCCACATGCAGAAGAATGAAACTGGACCATTTCCTTACACCACACACAAAAATAGACTCCAAATGGTTGAAAGACCTAAACATGAGACAGGAGTCCGTCAAAATCCTAAAGGAGAACACAGGCAGGAACCTCTTCAACCTCTGCTGCAGCAACTTCTTCCTAGAAACATCGCCAAAGGCAAGGGAAGCAAGGGCAAAAATGAACTATTGGGATTTCATCAAGATAAAAAGCTTTTGCACAGCAGAAGAAACAGTCCACAAAACCAAAAGACAACCAACAGAATGGGAGAAAATATTTGCAAATGACATATCAGATAAAGGGCTAGTATCCAAAATCTATAAAGAACTTATCAAACTCAACACCCAAAGAACAAATAATCCAATCAAGAAATGGGCAGAAGACATGGACAGACATTTTTCCAAAGAAGACATCCAAATGGCCAACAGACACATGAAAAAGTGCTCAACATTGCTCGGCATCAGGGAAATCCAAATCAAAACCTCAATAAGATACCACCTCACACCCGTCAGAATGGCTAAAATTAACAAGTCAGGAAACGACAGATGTTGGCGGGGCTGCGGAGAAAGGGGAACCCTCCTACACTGTTGGTGGGAATGCAAACTGGTGCAACCACTCTGGAAAATAGTATGGAGGTTCCTCAAACAGTTGAAAATAGAGCTACCATACGATCCAGGAATTGCACTACTGGGTATTTACCCCAAAGATACAAATGTAGGGATCCGAAGGGGTACATGCATCCCAATGTTTATAGCAGCAATGTCCACAATAGCCAAACTGTGGAAAGAGCCAAGATGCCCATCGACAGATGAATGGATAAAGAAGATGTGGTATATATACACAATGGAATATTATACAGCCATCAAAAGGAATGAGATCTTGCCATTTGCAACGACGTGGATGCAACTGGAGGGTGTTATGCTGAGTCAAATAAGTCAATCAGAGAAAGACATGTATCACATGACCTCACTGATATGAGGAATTCTTAATCTCAGGAAACAAACTGAGGGTTGCTGGACTGGTGGGGGGTGGCTGGGTGATAGACATTGGGGAGGGTATGTGCTACGGTGAGCGCTGTGAATTGTGCAAGACTGTTGAATCACAGGTCTGTACTTCTGAAACAAATAATGCAATATATGTTAAGAAAATAAAAAAAGAAGAAGATAGCAGGAGGGGAAGAATGAAGGGGAGTAAGTCGGAGGGGGAGACGAACCATGAGAGACAATGGACTCTGAAAAACAAACTGAGGGTTCTAGACGGGAGGGGGGTGGGGGGATGGGTTAGCCTGGTGATGGGCATTAAAGACGGCACATTCTGCGTGGAGCACTGGGTGTTATGCACAAACAATGAATCATGGAACACTACATCAAAAACTAATGATGTAATGTATGGTGATTAACATAACAACAAACAAATAAATAAATAAATAAATAAGAAACTAGCCTTTGACCCTGCATTTTCACTCTTCGACATATGCTCCCAAATACTGAAAAGAACGTTCAAACAAAAACATGTCCTTCAGTGTTCACAGTAGCATTATCATAGCCCCGAACAGAAACCACCCATATGTCCATCACCCGATCAGTGGATAGAATATGGTGCATCCATACAATAGAATAGTATCCAGACAAAAAGGAATTAGTACTCATACATGCCCTATGGATGGCCCTTGAAAACGTTTTGGTAAAATGAAAGAAGCCAGACGCATAAGACCATAGTCTGTAGGATTTCATTTAGTTGACATATCCCCAGTAGGCAAATCCACAGAGACAGAAGGCAGATTCATGGTTGCAGGGGTCAGGAGGAGGGGGGATGGGGACTTACTGCCTAAGAGGCAGGTGATGACAATGCACGGTGGATGGAGTCAGGTAGTGGTGATGGTCCTACAACACTGTGAATGTCCTGAGAACCACATGTTTTGCACTTTGAAATGGTTAAAATGGCAAAGTTAACTTTAGGTGAATTTTTCCTCAAGGAAATAATACTGCATTTACATAAAAAATACTGGATGGAGATAGCAGTTGCCACCTGGTACTGGCAAAGATCAGAACATTCATCCCATGCAGGCTTGGTGAAAACATACACTTTGAGCCCTGACTGTTGGGAACATAAACTTGTCCATCCTCTGTGGAGAAAATTTGGTCCCGTCTCTCAAGATTTCAAAGAACCTGCGTTCGAGCTATTTTGGTTTTAGGAATGTATCCCACAGACATAAACACACACACACATACAGAATGAGATGCAAGACTATGGATTGCAGTGTTGCAGTGTTTCTGTTAGTAGAATAAAATGAATGTCATGATTTCCCATGAGAAGAAGACACACACAGAATCATAAGCCATCCTCAGGGAGGAATACTCCACAGTCTAGGAGAAGATGGAGGGCAGTCTGTACTACTGATATCAGAGGACCCTAAGATCCTCTAGGCAAACACACTAAGGCTCAAAGCAATCTATGGACACGGGTCACTTCCCAGGAGGCGACTGGGTATCTGAAGACAGATTCTGCTGTGCATTTTGAAAGTCTGCTTATGTGAATATATTACCTGTTCAGAAGTACATAAATAAGCAATTATTAGGGAGAATAAAAGACGGGCCAGGAGGAGTCATCAGGAGATGCATGATAAGGGGCAGGTCTTCAGGGTGCATGTTGCCCTGTTCTCCTCTTCTCCTGATACAGGTGGGGTGTGTGTGCAGAAGTGGGGGGAGGGGGGCCAATGGGGACAGCTGCTCACAGGGCCATGGGGGCTGGGGAGGGGGAGGAAACACTGAGTTCACACATAGGGGGTCCTGGTAACTGGGTGAGTTTAGAAAGAGGCAGGGACCTGACTCTGGCTGAGCTTTGAAAAGCCCCACTCTCTATACCCCAGGAGGAGACACACCTACCTGTGGTGTGTCTTAGGTAGACACCAGTTGTTGGGTTCTGTGTGGCACCTGGGATGGGAAGAAGGGATTTTCCTCTTCACTGGGGTGTGGTGAAGTGAGATACATGTAGGCATCCCCCTACCCCCAGAAAGCACAGAAACAAGGAGGGACAGGGCTTGAGTCCTTCTAGGTCCCACACTCAGCCAGACCTCCAGGACTAAAGCACGAAGCATCCCAGGCTGGCCTTCCCTTCCCTCACCCCTTCAAGGACCTGGGCATCCTGGCCCCGTACTCACGGGTGACATTGAGTTGGATGGTCCTTTCCACCATCACACCAGCTGCAGGGAAGTACACCTGACAGGTGAGGTTGGTGCCATGGTCCTGGGGCCGTGGGGTGAGGGTGAGCACCGAGGAGAGGTGGGTCCTGGGGCCCAGGGAGGTGAGGGCCACTGACGTCCAGGAGAAGATGGGGGGCGTGCCCCGCTCACAGGCCCAGGGCACAGAGCAGGTCAGGTTCCCGGGGCGGCCAGACTCCAGGGTCCCTGGCTTGAGGATGTCAGGTGTGTGGGTCAGGGCTGTGAGGAGATGGGGAGACACGGGAATCAGGAGGAGGGTCAAGGGGAGGCCCTGAGAGAAGCCTCAGGGTTTGGTTCAGCTCCTGCCTCTGAGTCCTGACATGGGTTACCCCCTTCCTGGGAGGGAAGTGAGTCCCATCCCGCTCTGACCCAGGACCTCTGTCCTTCCCCTGTGGCTTCACCTGGAGTCTGCTCCTTACCCGTCACACGCACGGAGAGCTGGTTCTGTATGTAATTATATTGCACATAAGGCCCTCTCTCCACCCTAAAGAAGTATGTCCCCGAGTCCCTTCTCTGTGCATCTCTGATGCCCAGGGAGCAGTTGTAGTCCTGGAGGTCCCCGAGGAGGTGGAATCGGCCCTGGGTCTCCTCCTGCACTTCTCGATCTGGGTTGTTTGTGGCCACTAGAACATGCTGGCTGTAATCACTCCCTTCCTGGAACCAGTAGCCATAAGTTGGGTCACCGTCAGTGTATGCGCGTTCGGGGTAGGAGAAGCTGCAGGGCACATGCACACACAGGCCCTCCTGCACCGTCAGGGACGCCGGCACTTTCAGCCAGAATCTTGAACGCTGAGCCAGGGACCCTGTGGGGAATCGAGGGTCAGCAGCAGCCCCCACCCGCCTGCCCCGCACCCCGGCCCACTCACCTGCCCACAGCAGGGGCAGCAGCAGCGGAGGCAGCATCTGTGAGATGGAGCATTGTGTGGGCTTCCTGTGGGTGAAGTAGAAGAGGAAGGCCGTGGGAGGGAGGCTGAGGAGGATCCTCAGGAAGCTGGGGAGGAGCACAAGACCTCATGGTTCACAGAAGAGGAACTGCAGCTGTGGAGTTCACGTCCTCTCTACACAGAGCCAACCACACCCCCTGGCCACAGACCAGGGAGACCCACCCAGGGAGGAGAGACCAAGAGCAGACCGCGTGTCCTGCCCCCCATCTCTGAGCTTCCTTCTGGCACCTGAGCCTGGACCATGTGCATATGTCTTGCCCATTAGGCCTCAAATTTGCTAGAAGCCTGTCCCGATGGGGAGGGGCGGAGCAGAGGTGTCTGAGAACTCCATAGCATGCGAGGGGCATCGGTAGTGTGTGCTGGAGCCCTGCTGTCCAGGCTGTGGTGTCACTGGTGCTGTCCATTTGCTCTGGGGAAGTGGTCACTTCCTGGCCTTGGCCGAGTTAGCTGCTGTGGTGTCTCGACCTATGGTTCTTGAACAGGGGTGTCTGCCTCCCTCCCCCCAAAGGGGAAATTTGTCAGTGTCTGGACACGTTTGATCATCATGGCTTGGGAGGAGGGTGTGTCTGGCATCTAGTGGGTTGAGACTAGGGATGCTTCTAAACATCCTCCGATGCACAGGATGGCTCACACTGCAAAAAATCACGCAGCTCCAAGGTTCAACAGTGCTGAGGTTGAGAGAGCCCAGTCTAGAGCTGAGAGGCAGTCAGTTCTTCCAGTTATGGGATCTTGGAGGTTCTGTGTGGGTGTCCAGCCTGTGAAAGATGAGTAAGGGTCTTGGGTACAGAGTGGATGTCAGCTCTGTGTTAAGGCTGGCGGCAAAGAGGAGATACACCAGACCCATTTCATGCCCTTGAGAGGCCTGGTAGAAACCATGAGGGAGGAAACAGGCTGGGGCCATGGGGCTGGAGGCTCTGTTGGGTGCTTTGGGACACAGTGAGCAGAGTGGACATGGCCTGCACTCTCAGGGGATAGGAAGGAAGATTCCTAGCTATAGGACCCTGCCATGGGCCCAAGGTCAATGCAGAGGCAAACTTGGGCTGAGCAGTGGGAAGAGCTCTTTGCACCTTTCTGCTGTGGTTCCCCTGCTCACACAACAAGTGGCACTTCACCATGCCCTCAGGGGCCTCCAGGTCTTGCCTCCTGCCCTGCTGGAGGCCATGCCTGCACCCCCCCAGAGGTGTTACCCATAGGCAATGCAGACGCCTAACTGCCTTGCAGATGCTGCCCCGCTCCTTGCCATCAGCTCTCTGACTTCTCATGGGGAGACCGACTTGTCCATTCGACCACATTCACTGGACACCACCTGTGAGCATGGTGCTGTGCTGGGTCTGGGGCTGGGGCTGGGGCTGGGAGGTGAACAGGCAGACTCTGACCCCAAAGAGCCCCCAGTCCTGCCTGGTTGGGCTCTCGTGGGACGAGGTGCAGGGAGTGTTCAAACGCTCTCCATGGACGGCTCAGGGAGACTGAACTGAAGAGGGGACCTTCAGATGCTGTCACTCCCCCATCCTTCTAACATTGTCTTTTCCCATGTCTCTCATCCCCAGGACCTCTGTGTCCCAGCCACATGCTGGATAGGCCTCAGGCCCTTTCCTTGAGGCCCCGTCACCTCTAGGATCCAGGATCCCGAGCCCAGGCACCAACATATCTCTGTCCTGGCAACAACACAGAAGACAGAGTGGGTCTGTGTCACTGGGAATGCCTGAAGCTGAACCTGAGAATAAAGTTGAGCCTGAGGTCGGTCGCTCCTGTCCCTTCTACCATCCTCTCTCATACCTGCTGGGGGGAGCATCCCAGAGACCAGCTGCCTGAAACTCACTCTGCACAGAGAAGCAGGGAGACCTGGGCGCCCCGCAGGTGCCAGGAGCTGCAGGGGGATTCCCCCTCTGTCTCCAGCCCCTACCCAAGACAGCTCCAGGACCCTGGACAGCGAGGGCTGGGAGCAGCTCAGGGTGTGGCCCTCTGGGACCTTTCAATGGCCTTCTCTTCACCCCTTGGTAAAGCCATCTCACTATGCCCTGTGCCCTCACATGGCCTTTCCTCTGTGCCATACCTGGAGAGGGAGGAGGCAAGGGCAGGAGGGAGAGGGATCACTCTCTTCCCCTTCCCCTTCTTATAAGCCCACCCATTTTAGGATTCCACCTTTTTTTTTTTTTTAAGATTTTATTTATTTATTTGAGAGAGAGAGACAGCACAGAGGGAGACTATGAGGGAGAAGCAGGCTCCCCGCTGAGCAGGGAGCCCGATGCGGGGCTCGATCCCAGGACCCTGGGATCATGACCTGAGCTGAAGGCAGACGCCTAACCGACTGAGCCACCCAGGCGCCCCAGGATTCCAAACCTTTATGATCTGGTTTACTTTTAGTTATCTCTGAAAATACAATCACATTGGGGGTTGAGGCTCCAGCCTATGAATTCGGGGGGCATAATTCAGTCTACAACATTCAGGTTCCATGGGGCCCCCCATGTTTCATTCTTGATCTCTTTGTAGGCAGTTTCATATCCCTCACATGCAAAGAAAGCAAGTCATATAAATAATTATATTCTGCATTTCCGCTTTCCATTCGAAAGAAATATGTCCCAGCCTCCATCCTCCTGGTGTCAATGATGCTCAAAGCACAGTTATATTTCCCAGGGTCTCCGAGGAGGTGGAAACATCCCCGAGTCACAACTTGCAGTACGTGGTCTAGGTGGGTCCTGGCCACTGAAGCATCCTTACCAGGCTTGTCCCTGTTCTGGAACCAGTAGCCACAAGCAGGTGTGGATTTGTTCCAGCCATCCTGAGGGTAGGAGATGGTGCAGGTGTGGGGATGCACAGCTCTCATGTCATCACAAACTTGTTTGTTCACTTCCCGCTTGAAATCCGGATGCTCAGTCTGGGATCCTGTGAGTGAGAGTCTGTGCCTCAGCCACCGTCTCCTACCTGCTCACCCCTGGACAGCAGGGTTGGCTGCAGCTCTGGGAAGGGATGAGCCAAGCCCTTTGCTGAGATTTTCTCTTTCATGGAATCGTGAGCTGTGGGACCAAGAGGAAGTTCTGACAGGAAGGTGAGTGACACTGAGGTGTGTGCACAGAACAGGAACCTTAGACCTGTTCTGTATTAGAGCTAGGCTGTCTTGAGAGATTGTGCTCACTTCCCATTTTTCAGAGAGGGCTGCTGAAGTTCAGACAAGGCAATGGACATGCCCTAAGCACAGGGGAAGGCAAGACCTGCTCCCTGTCTCCACGCCGCCTGCCCATGTCCTGACCCTGCTCTCTGCATTAGGGACCAAGGCCCTCCTGGGCAGGTATCAGGGAGTTGTACTATTCTTTTTTTTTTTTTAGCCTAAATGCTATTTATTGAAAAGACCAGAGAAGAGAGAGTTACACGCCCCCTAGGGACAGGATGGAACAAAACAAGCAGTGCAAGTCCACCTCCTGCTCAGCATGTTCTCTTGTTGCCCCACTGGGCCATCTTGTTGTTGATGGGCATCTTCAGGAAGCGGTCAGACTGCATTTAGTTAGCGATCTTCTCCAAAGCCTCAAAACGGCACATGAAAGCCTTCAGATTTGGAAACTCATCCAGGCACTTGGGCTCAAACAGACGGTTCTGATCTAAGACATCATAGGTGAGGAAATCCACAAAGGTGAGCTTTTCTCCTGCAAACCATGAGAATTTCCCCAGGAACAAGGAGAACTGTTTCCGTTGTCCAGGTAGCTGTTCCAAGTACTGAGGCTTCAATTTGTCAAGGTCAGGGCTATAGCACAGTCGTATCAGCTGCATGCGGAAATCCATTATTTGGTTCTCCATGATGTCCACTCGAATCTTTTCTTCTTCAGTCTCACCACACATATTGTGCTTGCGAGTGATGTAGCGCAAGATAGCATTGCTCTGGGTGATCTTGTTCTTACCATCCATGAGGTAGGGAAGGTTAGGAAAGTCCAGGTCGAGCTTGAATTTCACATCCAGCCATTGGCTTCTATCATAGTTGGGAACTTCCCCGCACGTGTACTGTTTCTCCTCATAGGATGTATCAGTGAACTCCAGGAGCATGCGGATGGAGTGCGCCAGCCCGCGAATATCCCAGTAACCTAGAACCATGGTCAACTTGGACAACGACATGCCGATGCTGTCTCGGTGCCTTCCAGGACTTGGGAGTTGTACTATTCTTGCTGGGGATTAGTTCTGGAGTGGCCCAAGTTGGAGTTAAAGGCAGAAGAATATGGAAGAACCCCAAGTAAGTTGAAGGGAGATGTTTTTCCGTTCATTCGTTTATTTAACAAAACAGAGTGAACACACTCACTGTGTTGGGGGCTGGAGCTGAGACCTGACCTCACTTCTCCCTGCTTAGTGGGGTGGTCCCTAGGCAATTCCAGGATTTCGTGACAGGAGCCAGAACCAGGAAGAGCAGTCTACATAGGGATTTTTTCCCCAGGTTTTCACCTGGTTCACGGGGCACTTGACCTCCACATCTCTCTTTTGAGAGGACAAAATCCACCCATCTCCTTGACCATGTCTCCCGCCTTCCTCCATCACCACATAAGGGCAGGGCCAGTACAGTGCCCAGTACAAATGCTTGAATAAAGGGATGAAGGCTTTTCCAAACGCCCCTCCCAATTCACAGTGCTCCTGATCTAGCATTCTACCGCAGAATATTTCTTACATACGCTTTTGCTTCGGGCAGCGCCTCCTCTTGTCAAGTTTCACGTGTGGGGCTTTTTCTCTCGCTTTTCACACACTCTCAGCGTCCGGAGCTGCCTGACATCATGCAGAGTCCTGGCTATTCTGTGGTTGGAGGAGCAATTTGTGTTTAGTATGACTGTAGGAAATGGGCTTGTATCAGTGTGCAATTAGGTTTTGTTACAAAATACCCCATGTAGCCCATCCTCTCTTTGCAGAGGTTCCTGGAATGCTACTTTTAAACAACCTCCCATCCAGTGCTGAGCAAAACAAAACAAAACCTCAACACAGCAAGAGAGGACGAAGGAGTGTGTTCTTGACTGCTGAGACCATCTTCCTGTGGGAATCCTCCTCAGAGGCAGAAAGGTAGGTTGTGGCCACCAGATGGCAGTAATGATTCCTCAAATGCCTGCGGTTAAACTAAAAGGCTAAAGGAATTACTTGAAAGGTCATCTGAGATTTTTATGATTCCCAGGAAGTCGTCCAGTTAACTGAGGGAACCGTGTTAGTGTGAGCATTAGTGTCATTTAATTACGGTGCTAAACGCTTTACCTGTAATACATCCTTTGAGCCTCATGTAGAGCCACTGAGGTCTATAGTAATGATCCCTTTCCATTTTACGAGCGATGATGAGGTTCATAGATGTGATAATCTTTCCTTTTCTTTCCTTTTTTTTTTTTAAGACAGATCTCTTAAGGTACAATTTCTGTACAAAAAATGGCACATATTTAATGTATGCAATTTGATGAGCTTGAACTTATGCATTGCACCTGTAAAATCGTGACCACAATCCTGGTTATAAACACGCCCACCACCTCTCAAAGTTTCCCGGTGCCTCTATGCTTTTTATTGGTTTTTGTTTTGTTTTGTTTGCTGTAATTGTAGTAAGAAAACTTAACATGAGGTCTACCCCCTTAACAAATTTGTTAAGTGCACAATACAGTACTGGTAACTATAAGCTCTGTGCGACACAGCGGATCTCACAACTGATCCATCTTGCATAACCTGAATCTTTAATTCTTCTGACCAACAGCTCCCCGTTCCCCTTCCCTCCAGCCCCTGGCAACCACCACAATACTCTCTGCTTCTGTGAGCTAAACCTATTTAGATACTTCATTTAAGTATAATTATGGAGCATTTGTCCTTCTGCGATTGGCTTGTCCCATTTAGCATAAGGCCTTAACACAAAATGCATAAGGGAGTGCTTCAGGTTGTGAAACCATCTGCATGAGCATATGGAAGTATAAAACTCACTGGGAATGCCAGGTACACAGAAAAATATGGAACACGGTAACCCTGTAATGGTGGTGTATGAATCACTTAATTTTAGTATAAACGTGAAAAGACTAAAGTGTCAAGAATAACTATGACTAAAACAATTTGTTAATGGATACTTAGAAAAGATATAAATTGTGACATCAAAAATACAAAGTGTTGAGGGATTGAAGTGTAGAGTTTTGTATGCGATTAAGTTGGGATCAGGTTATGACAGACTGTTACAAAATTGAGATATTTCATGATGTCGCTTTCTGGAGAGCAGATCAAGCTCCTGCTGGAGCCAGATTTAAATCTCATCTTCCTGTCACTAAAGCATCTCTTTTTAACTGTACATTCCAAACCTGCAAATGGAAAATATATAGTGAGGGACACAATGTGGATTATTTAATGTGGAGTAATTATTTATTTATTTGACAGAGAGAGACACGGCGAGAGAGGGAACACAAGCATGGGGAGTGGGAGAGGCAGAAGCCGGCTTCCTGTGGAGCAGGGAGCCCGATGTGGGGCTTGATCCCAGGACCCTGAGATCATGACCTGAGCCGAAGGCAGTCGTTTAACAACTGAGCCACCCAGGTGCCCCTAATGTGAATTATTGACTTGACCACCAGGTCTGAGGCTCCTGTCTTTTATGTCTCTGCCTCTGAGTCCCCCCACGTTTTTCCCAAAGATTTAATTAATTAATTAATTTAGAGTGCGAGCCGGGGGAGGGGCAGAGGGGGAAGGAGAGAGAGAATCTCAAGCAGACTCCCTACTGAGTGCAGAGCCCAACTCTGGGCTCAATCTCACAACCCAGAGATCATGACCTGAGATGAAATCAAGAGTCAGACACTTAACTGACTGAGCTACCCAGGAGCCCCTCTGAGTCCCCTTTCTTATTCAGGACATAATTTTACCTGGCTTTAGGTGTGGCTGGTTCCAGGGTTCATATGACAGAGGCCCTATACTCCCCTCGCTTTTTTTTTTTTTTTTGGTCGTGTGGTTGCTGATTTTACTCAGCCTGGCTTTTGTTCTCAAATTCACAAAGGTCAGAGCTGTGATGTCCACTCGGCACATGAGGACACTGAAGCCGACAGAGATCAGGTAATTTTCTGGCAGAAACGGGTCTGTGCACTTCTCCACTGCCCCCACGGCGCCCCCTGGCGGCGGCGCATCTCTCTCAACGTTCCTTGCCCCGTTAGGGCGCCTTCTGCGGCTCACCCAGAGAGTTACGCGGATCCCTGCACCAGCCGCATCCTCCCTTCATTCCTCTATTTCAACCCATCCGCTTCCACGCCAGCTGCGCCCTGACACCCAGCTCCCACCCTGCTACTCTGAAGCCAATCTCTCTGACAGTCTCGCTGCACAGGAATGATAAAAGGCAAAGAATTATTACTATTATCACTGTTGTTATTACCCACGTTACTGTTAATGTTATTTTCCCATTCCACGTCCTTCTTCTCTGGGAGCTGATGGCGGGCGGGGGGCTGCCTCCTATCCTCTCTACCAGTTCTCATGGCACCCCCATGAGGATGTAGACCAAGATCAGGGTTGCTGTGATTGACAATTTCATGGCTCCCCCTGGTGGTCTGATGCACTTGGGGTGATAGGTTTGCCCACACAGGGCCCCAGGGACAAGGCTGGGGGTTGTCAGGGTTCCGCCTGGCTTACAGTTCCACAAAGATACCAGGTTAGCATTCCCTGTGGTCTCCAGGCCTGGTGAGCAGGAAGGAGTGGATGTTTCCTAGTACAGTCAACTGCAGGGGAAGAGATTGGTCAGAGGGAAGATTCTAATCTGGGTTTCAATCTCAGTTCTGCCTCTGGCTGTCTGGGTGGCCTTAAGTAGATCACAATCCCCTCAGGTCCTCTTCACCCACCTGGAGGATGTGAGGGGTAATATCTGCCCTGAAGGGAGATATGGGGGCTAGACACAGTTCTTGGAGGATGAAGCAATTAACAGCGTTCTCAGTACAGAGTAGATCAGAATTTCTCAAGCTTAGCACTATCAATATTTGGGGCCAGATAATTATTTCAGGGGTGGAGGGGTAAGGTTATCCTGCACACTGTAGCATGTTTAGCAGCATCCCTGGCCTCTACCCACTTGATACCTGTAGCAATAACCTCCATCACTCTAAGTTTAGACCACCAAAAATGACTCTAGGCGTTAGAATTGTCCCAAGGGCAAAATTGTGTTGGTTGAGAACCACTGCAGTAGCTGTTAAAGAAAGCAGTGATGATGGAAACGATGGTGATGCTGGTGCTGATGATGTTGGTGATGCTAAAATAGTGGTGATGGTGGTGGTGATGTGGTGATGGTGGTGGTGATGGTGGTGGTGGTGGTGATGTAGTGATAGTGGTGGTGATGGTGGTACTGGTGGTGATGGTGGTACTGGTGGTGATG
>NW_027397133.1:604198-741601 GCF_003265705.2 Callorhinus ursinus
TGGTGGTGATGGTGGTACTGGTGGTGATGGTGGTACTGGTGGTGATGGTGGTGGTACTGGTGGCGATGGTGGTGGTGGTGATGGTGGTGATGGTGGTGGTGGTGGTGATGGCGATGGTAGTGGTGATTGTGGTGATGGTGGTGGTGGTGTTGATGGTGATGGTGGTGGTGATTGTGATAATGGTGATGATGGTGGTGATGGTGATGGTGGTGATGGTGGTGATGGGGGTGGTGATTGTGGTAGTGATGGTGATGATGGTGGTGGTGGTGGTGGTGGTAGTATTGATTGTGGTGACGACAGTGGAGATTTTAGAAGACACATTCTTTTTTCAAATCATTTTAGTATTTTGGTGTGGAGCCTACCTGTGGTCATTGCATGGTCTATCAAGAAGCTTACAGTATTGACCATCAGTGTGACAGTTAGCCCATTTGTGCTTCAGTTTGCCATGCATAAAATGGGAGTAATACTGGTATTGACCTCACAGGGATGTCTGCTGTGGGGATAAAGTAAGGTATCACTGACAAATAGCTTGGAACAAAGCTTGG
Source organism: Callorhinus ursinus (assembly GCF_003265705.2). Classification (NCBI taxonomy): domain Eukaryota; kingdom Metazoa; phylum Chordata; class Mammalia; order Carnivora; family Otariidae; genus Callorhinus; species Callorhinus ursinus. The sequence goes on from NW_027397133.1 coordinate 604,744, forward strand.
CACATAGTAAGCACTCAATAAAATCTTAAGTATTATTATTGATAGCATCGTCACTCAATGTACTTTTCCAAACTAGTCATGATAAACTCTAGGGAGTTTAAGAGTGGTTCCAGGATATCTAGGTTACTTTTTCTTCTACAGCCTGAAAGAAGCTATCTAGCCAGGCATAAACCCCTCCTCACAACCAGGAGTGAACTGAACATCTTCCACTGCCCCATTCTCCTTAGAGGTGTCACGTTCTCCTTGGTCTCAGCTCCCCAGTCTGGTATGCATGAGAGCAGGGGCCTGGGAGTCAGAGAGGCCAGATTCAGAATTAGCCTCTGTCATTTTCTAGCTGTGTGACTTCAGGCAAGTATCTTCAACTCTCCGAACTCCGGCTTCTTCATTCACAAAACAGGGTTGAAGTTTCTACTTTGTGTGACTGTTGAGAGGGTTCAATATAATTTCTATAAATCATCTACTCTAGTGTCTGGCATATAATAGGTGTGAAATAACTTACTATTATTATCACTAGTAATTAAGCCAGGTAGTGCCAGCTTCTTTCCCAGGTACACCCAGCCTCTTTTCCCTCCCCACATCTGCTACCCCATGGCACCTTCCTCCAATGCCCTTAAGACATCAGAAATGCTAAAACATATGGGGAATGTGGAGGACTCTCAGTGTAGAGGTTAAGCTCCCAGATTCATCCCCTGCTACTCCTGAGGTCCTTCACAAGGAGGGCTTGGAAATAAGAAGCTGACCCCCTCATTTCTCCAGGATTCTCCTGCATTCTCTGTTTCCTAAGGACCTGAAATGTGACATCTTCCCTGACTTCTCCCCATAGGCAGCCCCAGTTACACGAGTGTCCACCTTAGACCATGAGGACAAGACCAGGTGGGCAAAAAGGTGAGGTGGGAGCAAGGGAGAAGGGCTGAGAGTCCCCAAAGAGATGGGCTAGGCTGGAGAGAGTCCAGGGTCTAGCTGGAAGAGACAGTCAAGAGAAGGAACCAGCCCAGTCACACTGAGGTTGAGAGATGGACGCTCCTGGAGGAAGTCTGGAGTCCTCACCTAGGACTGGGTGGGGGTTGGGGGGGTGCAGGGTGACATCAAGGGCAGAGTGGCCATTGGCTGCAACATCTGTCAATCAGAGCCAGCCAATGGGAAGTAGGCTGGGGTGGGTCATATGTGGAGCCCTGTGCTCTAATTGCGAGGCCTCTTCTCCACTAGGAAATGCGCTTCTGACTTCTCCTTTTCCTTAGCTCGATGCTCACGGCACCACCAGAGAAGATGCAAAGATGACCATTGCCAGCGACGGGGAAACAGAACAACCTATAAGTGCCCAACAACCAGGAATGGCTTAAATGGACACAGCACAGGCTGAGCTAGTCTGTGATGGTTAGAAACCACGCTGGAGAAAGGTGCTCACTGATGCAGGAAATGCTTACGACTCATGGTTAGAAACGCATAATATAAAGCTGCTCCTGGTAGGACCATCGTTATGAAGAGGGGAGATTAACTAGCTGATATAATATGTACAGCATGTATGAAAATATGGAAAATGTCAACTATTAACAGTCTTATCTCTTAATTTCCTTTTTTGCACTTTACTGTATGTTCTAAAGTGGTTTTTTTTCCCCCTCACAAAATGTGTGAACTGTTTTTATAATCAGGAAAAAAAAAGTTATGGGCCCAGCAGGCTTCACTGTGCTCTTCTGCTCGACTAAAACCCAATGAAGTTAAAACACCACCAGCAGGAAGAACCAGCTAGGGTTTTTAGCACCTCCTGCCCCACGTCCCCCAGCTAAGTCTGAGCCGGGGGCTGACCAGTGCTGTCTTCTGAATCATCTTCAACGTGTCCAGGCAGATTGAAAATAGGTGTGTGCGTGCTTATGCATCTCGGTGCCATTTCTATATGCTCTGCCCACGAATTTGACTTTTTGCGTGGTCTCTGTGCTCACTTATTTAACCACTATATATCTATGTGTCAAAATGCAGGTTCACAGATATTTCCAAGCCACCTCATTTGAATGACAGAAAGCCAAGCACATCCTGAGTTAACCACTGCATATACCCATCGACAGAGGTGGACATTATACTATTTCTATATTTAAACCTGTATCTCCCCACCTTAGAGTCTTAAGTAGATATGGCTGCTGAATTTTACCCAAAGCCTTTTCATTATTGTTAAAATTTTTTATTATTTTTTTGTCGAAGGTAGGTTTACATACAGTAAAATGCACAAATCTTACATGTATAATTCAGTGAGGTTTGATAAATACATACACTCATATAACTACTATCCCAATCAAGATATAGGATGTTTTCTGCACCCCAGAAAGTTTCCTTGTGCACCATTTAAAGTTATTCTGCAGCCACACACCCCCAAACAGAGGCAGCTGCTTTTGTGAATTTCTGTCCCAATAGATTAGTTTCATCTGTTCTTGAACTTCACCTAAGTGGAATTATAGAGTATATTCTTTTGTATCTGGCTTCTTTCACTCAACATGTTTTTGAAATTCATTCGTGTTCTTACATGTGCCAACTGTTCATTCTTTTATTTTGATGAATAGTATTCTGTTGTTTGGCTATAATACTTTGGTTATCCACTCACTTGTTGATGGACATTTTGTTGTTGTTGTTGTTATTGTTGTTGTTGATGGGCATTTGAGTTGTTTCTACCTTTGGTTATTATGAATAATGCTGCTATAAATATATGCAAATGTTTGTGTGGACCTTTACATTCATTCTTCTTGAGTAAAAATTAGGGGTGGAATTTCTGGGTCATAGAGTGGGTATATTATGTTTAACTGTATAAAAAACCACCACACTGTTGTACAGAACACACAATTGTACTATTTACATCCCACCAGAAATATTCAAGTGTTCCAATTCCTCCACACCCTCTCAACATTTGGTGTGCTCAGGCTTTTTGATTTTAGCCTTTCTAACAGATGTGCTAAGGCATCTCATTGTGATGAATTTTCATTTCCTTGATGTCCAGTGGTGTTGACCCCCTTTCATGTACCTACTGGCCATTTGGATCTCTTCTTTTGTGAAATATATGATTGAGTCTTTTTTCCCATTTTAAAAATTAGGTTATTGTGTTATTAACTGATAATAATTCTTTATATATTCTAAGTTCAAGCCCCTTTTCAGGGATATATATATTATATACATATAATATATATATATTTCTTCTAGTTTATGGGTTGCCTTTTCATTTTCTTAATCGTGTTTTTTGATGAACAGAACTTTTTAATGAAAAATATATATACACTGCTTACTGTTGTGGATGTCCTATGAGAAATCTTTGCATACCCATAGATATTCTCCTAAATTTTCTTCTAGAGCAGTTCTGTCTGATAGAAAAATAGTGCAAGCCAAATATGTAATTTCAAAAATCTAGTAGCTATAATAAAAAAAGTGAAAAGAAACTGGTGAAATTACTTTGAATAATAGTGTATTTAACCCAATATATCTAAAATATTATCATTCCAGCAGGTAATCAATATTAAAAATTATTAATGAGATCTTTTATCTCTTCTTTTTTGCACAGTAAATGTAGCACATATTTAAAAAAAAAAAAGAACTTATCTATTTGAGAGAGAGAGAGCGAGAGCGCAAGCAGCGGGGAAGGAGCAGAGGGAGAGGGACAAGCAGACTCCCTACTGAGCGAGCCAGACGCAGGGCTCTATCCCAGGACCCTGAGATCACAATCCTAGCCGAAACCAAGAGTCGGTTGCTCTAAATGACTGAGCCACCCAGGTGTCCCTAGTGTAGCATGCCTTAAATGTCATGCGTGGCTAGTAGCTACCACACTGGGCAGCACAATTATAAAACCTTTATAGTTTTCACTTTTATGTTTATGATTCCTCTCAGACTAATTTTTTTGCATGTGACATGAGAAAGGGGTCAAGGTTCATTGTTTCCAAACCTTGACCCACTTGTTCTACTGCCATGTGTTAAAAAGTCCCTCCTTGGGATGCCTGGGTGGCTCAGATGGTTAAGTGTCTGCCTTCGGTTCAGGTCATGATCCTGGGGTCCTGGGATCGAGCCCCACATCGGGCTCCCTGCTAAGCAGGGAGCCCGCTTCTCCCCCTCCTTCTGCTTCTCGACCCTGCTCATGTTCTCTCTCTCTCTCTCTCTCTGTATCTCTGTGTCTCAAATGAATACATTTAAAAATCTTTTAAAAAAATAAAAATAAAAAGTCCCTCCTTTCCCAATTGAATAGACTTGGACCTGTTCAATTAACTATATATACACACTCTATTTATGGACTCTATTCTGTCCCTTACCACAGTGTCTTCATTACTCTAGCTTTATAGTAAAGTCTTATTTCTCCAACTGGGCTCTTTTATCAGACTGTTTTTGCTGTTCTAGGTCCCTCACATTCCTATGTAAACTTTGGAACCAACTTGCCAATTTATGTGTGTATCCATATGTATGTACTTACACGTTTGGGAAACTTCCTCAGATGTTTGGTTTGTCTCTATAGGGAGATTGTCTCTATAGGCAGAGATCATGTCCCACTGTTTGATTCCCTTCTGAACCCAGAAGTCTACCTCCTGAGCTTGGCTTTCAAGAACAGAGGCAGAGGAAGGCCTGGTGGAAGCGCGTTCCAGGAGGAGGCATGTCAGCAGGCCAGAGTGAGGGCTGCTGCTGGAACCCTCCTGAGTCAGGGAGACTTTTCTGCTCAAAGCACAGGGATCCAGCATGTGGTCAGCATATGCTTTGTGCCAAGAGCTCTGACAGGATTTTCCTACTATAATTCTCACCACAAACTTGCAGTTAGGGCTTCTCATCCCTGTTTCACAGAGCAAGAAACTGAGGCATGGGAAGGTAGGGACTGGTCTGTCGCTTACTTAGTAAAGGGGGGGCGTGTGACTTTGCACTTGAAACTCTCTGTTTCCAAAGCCTATGTTCTTTCCACTGTACTTACAGCTCATCACCTGCAGGCCTTTTAATTCTACAGGAATCAGCCTCTGGCCTTTTCTTTGCCCCTCCGGGGCCAAGATCCCTCAATCCAGGGCTGGGTCTCAGCACGCTCTTACTTGTGAATCTTGATCTCCAAGCACTCGATACCAGTAGCCACCTGTTCCTGCCAGCCCCAAGGCTCTGTCCCATGAAAGCTGAGGGGTGCATAATGGAGCTCTTCTTCCTCCCCTGAGGAGGGGGCAGCTGCATCTGGGGGAAGGCTGCCGGCCCAGGATTCAATCAGGGGACCCTGGAGTGGAGGGAGAGAAAAGGGAGTCAGAGCAGATCGGTGGGGAGGCAGAGGTACCTGGGAGGCAAGCCCATGAATTCATTCATCCATTCATCCCGCACACATTTTTGTTGAATCTCCTCCATTCATACTGTCCTCAAATATTTAATATGTAGCACTTTATTTGGCGCTTGTGAATCTCATTAACTTCCCAAAACAACCCCATAAGGAAGATATTATTATTGTCCTCGTTTTATCACTATGAAAATGGAGGGTGAACCAAGGAAGTAGCATGCTCAAAATCCCTGGTGAAACCAGGGTCCAGTCCAAGTTCTTTCTGACCCCAAAGCCTGGTGTCCTACTGAGGCCCTCTGTGCATGAGGCCCTGAGCTAGACACTGCATGTGCTATAATGGCTACAACAGATGTAGCCCCTGATCTCTGGCAACTTACTCTTTTTTTTCCCCCTCGCAGCTTACTTTTTAACCCAGGGAGGAGGCAAGGAGTGAGTTAAACAAATAAATATCTAATTGTGAATTATTATATAATGGACGGGAACTGGGTGAGGGAGAGAGAATTACAAAGCCTTGATTCGGGTACAGCACCTGTCCTTAGGAAGCTCGCAGTTTCGTGGAAGGACAGTCAGTCAAAGAAATTATGTCCCTGTGATACAGGCAGAAAAACAGCCCCTCAAAAGTGCCCATGCCCTAATCCCCAGGGACCTATGAATATGTTACCTTATATGGCAAAAGGGACTTTGGGGATGGAATTAAATTAAGGATATTGAGATGGGGAGATTGCCCTGGATTATTTGGGTGTGGTCAATGTAATCACGGGGGTTTTTCTCTTTAAAAATGAAAGGAGGCAGAGAGGGATTTGAAGATGCTTCTGGCCTTGAAGATAGAGACCAAGGCCATCCAGCTGCCTCCAGAAGCTGGAAAAGGCAAGAAATGCATTCTCCCCTGGAGCGTCCACACGGAATTCAGCCCTGCCACCAATACCTTGACTTTAACCCAGTGAAACCCATTTTGGACTTGGCATCTCTGGAGCTGTAAGATGATAAAATTATGCTGTTGGATGCCACTAAATGTGTAGGAGCTCATTACTGCAGAGCAGCTGGGGGGGTGGGGCCATCTGTTTCTGCTGCCCCCTCAAAAAGAGAACACTTTAACAAAACAGTTCATGTTTTTGCTCCTCCTGTTCTCTCTTGATTATTCAACGTAAGATTCACACACACACACACACACAACCACTTCCTGACACTGTAGTTATAGAGACCTCTGCTTAGTGAAATCTAAATGGTTCCTTTTCATTCCCTGCCTTTCTGGACTTTGCAACAGCAGGTAACCCTGTTGCATGTCTTCCCTAAATAAAAGCCTTTCTTTTCTTAAACACAAGATATTCATCAACTGCCCTGGCAGCCACTTTGCTAGTTGCTCTCCATTTCCTGACCCCTAAGTATGAGAGGGGCCCCAGACTCTGCTTCTTCAACTTCACTTTGTGACCTTATTCACTCTATTGGCTTCATGTCATCTATAGGCTAGTGGTTCCCAAAGTCTTACCCACCAGTCCATTCCCTTTCTTGAACCGTGGACTTTGATCTGATGGTGTAGTTAAAATCGCTGTTTTCTTTTGTGTCCAAAACGCACACCAAACATATTCAAACTGAACTTCTCCTTTTCTCCCCCAGATCTCTTCCTCCTACAATCTTCTCAAGCACAATGATTGATGCCTCCATTCTTCTAGCTGCTCAGTGCAAAAATCTAGGAGTCATCCTGGACCCCTTTCTGTCACTCCTATCCTACCCTCAATCCATTAGCAATTCCCATTAGTTTTAACTTCAGACTTCATCTGGAATGCAATCATGCCCCACCCTCATGCCATCCTGGTTCTGGTCACCATCATCTCCTGCCCGGAATGTTCCTCCAGCCACCTTTCTAACTTCCATGCTACACACAGTCTCTTCTTACACACAGCAGGCAGAGGGATCTGTGAAAATGAAAGCTGGATCATGTCCTTCTTCTGCTCAAATATCTCCAGATGCCCACAGTGGACTACGTGTGCAGACATGATTTACACATACCCTGACTTCTCCAAACTCATTTCCTGCCTGTTGGCACTTGCCTCCCTCTGTCTAATTACACAGACTTCCTCTGGTCCTCCACTCACTGGTCTGCATCCTGTTTCTGAGCATTTGTACCTGCTATTTCTTCTGCCCAGAGTGCTCTTTGGTCACAATAGATTGCGAAGTCTTGAGGCTCCTTCATGTCTTTGCTTAATCATCACTAACAAAAACTACAAACCAACCTATGTAATGGCAGAGAATGTTTGCAAATCATATATCTGAAAAGATGTTAATATCCAGAATGTATAAAGAACTTCTACAACTCGGGGCACCTGGGTGGCTCCGACGGTTAAGCATCTGCCTTCGGCTCAGGTCGTGGTCCCAGGGTCCTGGGATCGAGCCCCGTAACAGGCTCCCTGCTTGGCAGGGGGCCTGCTTCTCCCTCTCCCACTCCCCCTGCTTGTGTTCCCTCTCTTGCTGTGTCTCTGTCAGATAAATAAATAAAATCTTAAAAAAAAAATAACTTCTACAACTCAACAACAGCAACAACAAAAAACCCCAAATAACCCAGTTTTTTAAGTGCATAAAAAACCTTGAATTAGACATTTCTCCAAAGAAGATATACAAATAGGTAATAAGCCTATGCAAGACACTCTCCATTGCTAATCATTAGAGAAATGCAAATCAAAACTACAATGAGATATCATTTCACACCCATGAGGATGTCCACTATAAAAAGCAAGAAATAGGGGCACCTGATGGCTCAGTCAGTTAAGCATCTGCCTTCGGCTCAGGTCATGATCTCAGGATCCTGGGATCAAGCCCCGTGTCAGGCTCTGCACTCAACAGGAGTCTGCTTCTCTCTCTCTCACCCTCTGCTTCTCCTCTTCCACTAGTGCTCTCTCTCTCAAATAAATAAATAAAATCTTTTTTAAAAAGGCAAAAAAAAAAAACCCAAACAAACCAAGTGTTGGTGAGGCTGTAGAAAAAATGAACCCTTGTGTATTGTTGGTGGGAAAGTAAAATGGTGCAGCCACTGGGGAAGACAGTATGGTGGTTTCTCAAAAAAATAAAAATGAAAACTCCCATGATCCAGCAATTCCACTTATGAGCATTTATCAAAAAAACTTGAAAGCAGGCTCTCAAAAAGATATTTATATACCCATGTACATTGCAGCATTATTTACAATAGCTAGAGATGGAAGTAACCTTAATATCCATCAGTAGATGAATGGATAAAGAAAATGTGTTGTATACAAACAACAGGATATTATTCAATCTTCAGAAAGAAGGACATCCTGGGGCACCTGGGTAGCTCAGTTGGTTGAGTGTCTGACTCTTGATTTCAGCTCAGGTCATGATCTCAGGGTCATGGGGTTGAACCTCGTGTTGGGCTCCATGCTCAGTGGGGAGTATGCTTAAGATTCTCTCTCTCCCTCTTCCTCTGTCCTTCTGTCCTTCCCCACTCTTGCATGCTCTCTTGCTCTCTCTCTCAAATAAAAAATAAATAAATCTTTAGAAAGAAGGACATCGTGTCACAGGCTACAACATGGATAAACTTAGAGGACATAATGCTAAGTGAAATAAGCCAGTCACAAAAAGACAAGAACTGCATGATTCCACTTATGTGAGGTATCTAAAGTCATTGAACCTACAGAAACAGAAAATAGAATGGTGGTTGCCAGGGGTTGGAGTGGCAGGGGAAGTGGGTAGTTGTTGTTCAATGGGTACTTATAGAATTTGTTTTGCAAGATGAAAATGTTCTGGAACTCTGTTGCACAACTGTACATTTAAAGAAGACTAGGTGGTAAATTTACCCCAATACATAAAGAACAACAACAACAAAAATATGAGCCATCTCCCCAGCATTCCCAGTCTCTGTGCCCTGCATTTTCCCCAAAGTACATGTCTATCCTTCACACTGTAGCCACTTATTTGTTGTTTGGTTGTTTGTTTGATTGGTTGGTTGTATCCCTCTGTCTAGACTAAAACTTATTGAGCCCAAGGTGATTTTTTTTCTTTTTTTGTTTTTAGGATTTTATTTATTTGACAGATAGAGCTAGTGAGCACAAGTGGGGGGAACGGCAGAGGGAAAGGGAGAAGCAGGGAGCCCAATGTGAGGCTTGATCCCAGGACCCTGGGATCGTGACCTGAACCGAAGGCAGATGCTTAACCCTCTGAGCCACCCAAGAACCCCAAAAATCTTTTTCATAGATGAATCTTTGGCAGCTGAAATGCCTGTCACTTGGCAGGTGCTCAGTAACATTTCCTGAACGAATTAATGAATGAAAGCATGCACGGTACTTTGCTCAAAATCCTCCAAAGGCTTCCAGTCACACTCTGAATATAAATGGATGAAAAGTGCAACATTTACATTGGAGCATGAAGGCTGAACAGGAATGAAGACGTGGAAATGGGAGGGAAAAGCATTTGAGGAGAAAGGAAAAGCCCATGCAAAGACCCAGAGACACAAATAACCTTGTTCAGAGGAGTGGATGGAGTAGAAAGTAAGAGTGACTTTCTGAACCATTTGGAGATTGAGACCGAAGAAAACACGTGTGCCCCTAAAAAATGTTTTTGTATATTTTTAACGTTTATTTTTTCACAACATTAAAATAATTGAAATATTATTGCAAACTTAAAGAGCGTGTGTAATAAAACATTACTTTCAGTTTAAAGATTTTATTTATACCCAAACCAGAATTTTTCATAATTTTGCTTTTCCGGTTTTACTGGAAGCAAACGTAGAGAGGACATTTTTTAAAATCAACTTCTCTGCTTCTCTCATTTTTATTTGAGAATGCTGCCATGTTTGACAATTTCTGTAGACTCAGTTATGATCTTAAATAATTTTTAACTAACCTTAGTCTACTGGTCCTGTCATTGTTTAGGTTTTTTGTACTTTCCTCATCATGGATTTTTTGCCTTAATTTTTATTTTTAAAATAGTATATTAAAACATCATCTGGATTACTGAGATTTTTGAGCACCACCTTAAGTTTTGCATCTGGGACAAGTTCCTCCCTCACTCCACCCTAATCCTAGTCCCTCCGGACAGATAGGTGTGCTTGAGAGGTTGGAATATGCAGGGCTATAGGGTAAAGAGTTTGGACTCTGTACTCTGGGTGAGGGGTCCACAGACCATAGCCCATGGATCAAATATGGCCCACTGCCTGTGTCTGTAAAAAAAGTTTTATTGGAACACATCTGTGCTCGTTCATTTACACGTGGTCTATGGCTGCTTTTACTCGACAACAGCAGAGTTGAGTGCTTACAATAGACTGTAATGCCTGCAAAGCCAAAAATACCTATCTGGCCCTAGATTAGAAAAAGTTGCCAACCTCCGGTCTAGACAATGGAGGCAAGCAGTTCAAATGCAGAGGGACTGGATAGTGTTGGTTTTTAAATGACTGCTTAGTGTAGGACAAGGGAAGTGAGAGGCAAGGAGGTGAGGGGGTCCAGGGAAAAGATTCTGAAGCTTTGGCAATGATGGGAGTCAAATGGGGGGGGGGGCTGATGCTAGCTCTCCTTAAGAGGAAAAATAGACAAGACGTGGTGAATTGGGGGCTGTAGGAGAAGAAAGGGAGGGCAGAGAGAAGGTGACTCCTCCATGCCTGGCCTGAAAGAAAGAGGAGGGGGTGGTTGTGCTGTCACAAAGATGCGGAATCCTTAAGGAGGAGGAGGAGATAAGGAGAGCAAATTTGGCCATGCAGAGAGGAGCAATCCTGGGGGCCATCCTGGGGGGAGGTGTCCAGAAAGGATGCTCAAAAGTAAGATGCCCAGGTCACTCACCTGAGACACTGATCTTGTGACAACATTTGCACCTTCCATGACCATATTCCTGATGCCAACTGCTGGCCTTGTGGCTTTCTTCCTGCAGGACCTCACTCTGAGAGAAGAGACCAGAGAGCCTTTCAGTTTGGCCAGCTCAGGGTGCTGTAGGCAGACTAACTCCCTCCTCTGTTCTCTCTTAAGGGGCTGGAAGGGTGATGGAAGTAGGAGAGCAGTGGTCCCATTCTGGAGACCCCAGTGTTGAGAACGCAGCCTTCCCCATCCTGGACAGTGGGGCCAGAGTTCTGTAACAGACTCACCCAGGTGCCATCGACTTCCTTCCTGCCCTTGCTTCAGGGTCTTAACCCATCCAGGTCCCTCCACTCTGTGCCCGCCTGCCCTTTCCACCCCAGGACAGTCCCTCCAACCGCAGGGTCAATGCTCACGTGATGACGATGATGGAGAGAAACAGGAAAAACAGAGCCATAACACCTGCTCCCCCAGCTGCCTCCAGCATCCTCTCTGAAAAAGGCCATGCTTTTCCTACAGACAGATTGGATTATTGGTCATTCCTCTCCAAGAACTCGGTACCTTCTCCCACTCCCTCCAGGACCCTGATTCCTGTTTTCCAGCCCCTCCGCCAGACTGCAAACAGGGGCACCTGGGTCTTGGGGAAGCGATTAGGGCCCAGTGAGGGAGGCATATGGGGGGGGGTTGGATTGCAGCCTGTCTTTATTTAAAATGCAGGAATTTCATTCATGGTAATATTTATTTTGCATTCATTTATATTTTTAAAAAACACTGCATTGCAGTATTACTTCTCATTACTAAGGTTTTTTTGGCTTCTCCTTAAATTTTTGTGCTCATGGTGAGCGCTTCACTTGCCTCACCCTCCTCCCTGCCCCACAAATCAAGGATCTGTGTCCCCATACACACCTGTGCAGTCCCCAGCCCCTCTCCTTCAAGACCCACATCCTTCCCCCTGGCTTCCCCTCCCTGCTTTCACCCCACCCTACCGCCCTGATCTGGCAGGAAAAAAAGACAGTGATACTATAGGTGGCAAGGAATATCTTGGACTCACAGGGGAGCACAGACCAGAACTGAGCTCCCCTGTAAGGCTCGGAGGCTCCTGGGGGTCCTGGGGGTGGTGCTGTTGTTCTCCTCCAGCCCCCCCCCCCCACAGGTGCACTCATTCTGCAGGGACAGCCTCAGGGAGACATGCTGGGAGCCCACCAGGTTCTGAGCTCAGCAGGTGAACTCCCCTTCACCTTTCTCCTGTACTTGAGGCAGCTCCAACACCCCAGGGTACAAGGGATTTGAGGAGCGCAGGGTCAGTCTCCCCCGGGGCCCAGCTCAGCCTGGCAGGGGGGTTGCTATTGACAACACAGACCAGGAGCAGGGACTGGTCCTCCAGGACTGGAAGAGATGAGCCATTCTCCAGGGTTGTGGGTGCTGGAGAAAAAGAGACAGAGGGTCAGAGAGACAAAAAGATGGAGAGAAAGCAGAAGGACTTGAAAACAGACTGGATGAGGGGACAGACAAACAGAAGTAGGTTGAAGTGCAGGAAAAAGCATGCTTTTTTCCCCTTGTTGGTGGGAATGCACACTTGTCCACCCTCCATTCAGGACAACTGACCACATACCTCAACTTGGAAAGAACATAAAAGCTACATTTTGCTTTTAGGAGTTTATCCCACAGACATACATATGCACAGTTGGGAAAGGAGACACAAGATTACTCATTGCAGCTTTTTGGCTAATAGAATAAAATGAATGCTGTGATTTTCCATTAGGAGAAGACACGCATGGAATCAGAATCCATCCATGGGATGGATCAACTCCACAGTCTAGGAGAAGATGGAGGGCAGTCTGTACTACTGATATCAGAGGACCCTCAGATCCTCTAGGCAAACACACTAAGGCTCAGAGCAGTCCATAGACACGGGTCACTTTCCAGGAGAGGACTGGGTATCTGAGGACAGATTCTGCTGTGCATTTTGAAAGTCTGTCTATGTGAATATATTACCTGTTCAGAAGTACATAAATAAGCAATTATTAGGGAGAATAAAAGATGGGCCAGGAGGAGTCATCAGAAGATGCATGATAAGGGGCAGATCTGCCGGGTGCATGTTGCCCTGTTCTCTTCTCCTGATAATGGAGGGGGGAGAGTGCGGAAGGTGGGGGAGGAGGCGGCTGAAGGGGACTGCTGCTCACAGAGCCATGGAGGCTGGGGAGGAGGATGACCCTTGGGTTCACCCACAGTGGGGAACCGGCCCTGCCCTTGCTCCGCACACCCCAGGAGGAAGCTCATTCTACCTGTGCCATTTCCTTGGGAGACAGTTGCTGTCAAGTTCTGCGGAGAGTCTGGGACAGAAAGACATGGCGGATTCATGTTAATGGGGAGGGCTGGTGGACATTGGCCTTCTGTCCCCAGGAGCTGCATAAACGGGGAAAGAGTGGAAACTGGTGGCCCCCTGACCCTCTCCCAGCCTGGATTTTGGGACCAGCGTTCAATGTCCCAGGCCCTGACCCCTACCCCACAGCCCTCAGGACCCCATCAGGGACCCAGGGGGTCCTGGCCTGGCTCTCACAGGACACATTGAGGTGGATGGTCCTCATTGTTGTCACTTTGGCCCCAGGCAAGGTCACTTGACAGGTGAGGGGCCTGCCATGGTCCTGGTGCCGTGGGGTGAGGGTGAGCACCGAGGAGAGGTGAGTCCTGGGGCCCAAGGAAGTGAGGGACACTGATGTCCAGGAGAAGATGGGGGGCGTGCCCCGCTCACAGACCCAGGGCACAGAGCAGGTCAGGTTCCCGGGGCGGCCAGACTCCAGGGTCCCTGGCTTGAGGATGTCAGGTGTGTGGGTCAGGGCTGTGAGGAGATGGGGAGACATGGGAATCAGGAGGAGGGTCAAGGGGAGGCCCTGAGAGAAGCCTCAGGGTTTGGTTCAGCTCCTGCCTCTGAGTCCTGACATGGATTACCCCCAGTCCCTCCCAGGAGAGGAGTTCCATCCCAGCCCTGCGCTGGGACCCCTGTCCTTCCCCTGTGGCTTCACCTGGAGTCTGCTCCTTACCCGTCACACGCACGGAGAGCTGGTTCTGTAGGTAACTATATTGCACATAAGGCCCTCTCTCCACCCTGAAGAAGTATGTCCCCGAGTCCCTTCTCTGTGCATTTCTGATGCCCAGGGAGCAGTTGTAGCCCCGGGGGCCCCGAGGAGGTGGAATCGGCCCTGGGTCTCCTCCTGCACTTCTCGATCTGGGTTGTTTGTGGCCACTGGAGCATCCTGGTCTGCACTGGCCCCTTCCTGGAACCAGTAGCCGAGAGCTGAGGTAAAGTCAGACCCTTGGTCCTGGGGGTGCAAGAAGCTGCAGGGCATGAGCACACATAGACGCTCCTGCATGGCCACTGAGCCGCACACTTGCAGCCTGTAATCCCCTGGACCTTCCTCTCGGGCCGCCTCTGGCCATCAGCCCCCTCCCTCCTCCAGAGCAGGGCCAACAGCCGCAGGAGCATGTCTGGGCTTGGCAGTGCCAGGGTCCCCAGGGTGTCTGTTTCTCAGGGTTGGTCTCTCAGGAACTAAAAGTTGCAAGATTCAGAGGAAGCCCCGACGGGAAAATGCAGGTGATGTCAGAACAGTGACCCTCCTCAGAGGAGGAACTTCACACCCAGATGCTGTCAGGGCCAGGACAGCCATTGGGAATCAGCCATCTGCCACCACATGTCCACTCCTGGGGACCCTGGACCTAGAGGCCAGAGAGGGTGAGAGCCCTCAGGGAGCTAAATTCACCTCCTGTGCAGGGCTCGAGCCCCATCTCCCGTCTCCCTGCTGACACAGCCTCCCTCTGGAGTTGTTTTCTGCAAAGTGGAAACGGGTCCCTTCTGGCCAGACCCCCTGAATCGCAGGCTGTACATGTCTGTGGAAGTCACAGGGATACAAGGGATGGGGGAGGCCGGGGCTGGGAGTGTGAGGAGGCCGACTGTTCTCCCTCCCTTGGCATCCACACAGTGGGCATCCCCTCCCTGCTCATGAGGTCACACACTAGCCCCGGCCATTGACCCAAGAGTCACTGTCCAGTGGGGAGACAGCAAGTGTCCAGCACCTGGAGCTCCCTGTGACAGGGGGCCAGAGGCAGAGTGAGGGGCTGCTGTCCCCCCAGGTTGGAGGTTGCGTTACAGAAAGCTTGGGCAGAGGGGACACTCAGGCAGTGCAAACAAAGACTCCAAGGATGTTGAGGGGAACCCAACTCAAAGGAGAGGGAACCTGGGGCTGTTATGGTAAGCGGGGTTGGTATGGGGAGAAGTGCAGAAGAGAAGGGGCAGATTTTGAAAGGGATAGAAGTGTCGGCTTTCCCCCTTCGCTGTGGCTGTCTGGCACCAGGGTGATTTCTTCACCGCTGGTATCTCACGGGGCCATGCTCCTCTTCATTGCTCCAGAGCATGCAGGGTCTGGCGACCTCTGGGGTTTTGCCAATGCAGGGTCTGCTCCCAGGAGTCGGGTGTGCGGGGGACACAGAGTGAGGAACCCCAACTAGGTGTCATTCACCCTCAAGATGGTAGGGATTTTGTGAGAGAAGAGATGAGCCCTTGAATTCACAGAAGGTTAGTTTTAACTATGTGTCTGGGGGTTGGGAGAAGGCTCTGGGAATCCTGGTAGGTGGCACCCCCTTCTACCGATGTTGGTTCTTTTGACACATTTTTTGGGGGGGAAATATAAGATACAAAGAAGGATGCCCAGAAAAACAACTCAGTGATTCATCACAATATAGAAATAGAGCATTGCAGGCATCTTGGACCTCCCCCCTGGGTCCCCATCCCTATTGCACACCCCACCCCCCCAAAGGAGCCCCGAGAGTCACTTTAATGCTAATTGTTCCCTTGCTTTTCTTCATAGTTTTATCACCCAAGTATGCTGCCTTTTATACTATGGCCTTGTTTTTCTTAAGACTTTGTATGCATAGAAAAAATTACACTATGTTTTCTTCCATTTAACTTCATGAATCTGCCCATCACATATTATCCCTTCCCAGAACCATTACCCATAATGAAGGGTACAGTAAGCGCTGGGGTCACTGATAAGGGAAGGGGCAGGATTTGAGAATGCATATGCACTCCCACACTATCAACAAGTCCTGCATTTGCAGTCCCCCCTGCAGCCCCATCCCCCCTCCCTGGCCCCCTGTCCTGGAAAACCCATTCTCTCCCACCAGGGTCAGTTGGAGCATCTCTGGGGTCAAAAGGGCTGGACCATGCAGAGTCTGTTTCCGTGGTCCCCAGTTTGCAAAAAAAAAAAAAAAAAGGCAGAATGAGAAGGAGAGACACAGGAAAGCTACAGAGAATCTAGCTGCATGCAAAAGAGAAACATAACCCACAGGCCATCAGAGCTGGGAGGCCTTCTAGCCCCACTTCTCCGACTTTCAGAAGACACTGAGGTCCAGAGTGGGCAAATGAATTGCCCAAATCATACAGGTGCCCTGTCTTATGCACCACGGTCTACACAGGGACCCCCTTCATCAGTCTTTGTCAGTCCAGGATTCATTGAGCTGGGAGATGGGTAGCTTTTGTTAATCTGACAAGGAAGAATTATTAACTCTTCCCATGGGGTGAGAGAGGAAATTTCATTCATTCAGCAACCATCTACATTGTGTCTTCAGCTTTCCAGTAAGGGGGTGAGTATGAGAGATCTAGCTCTTTTCTTTGAGGGGAGCAATATCTGGTTGAGAGACAGATTATCTGACAATTCCAATGCCATAGGGTAGATGCTTGGGAGGGGAGAGGCACAGGCTGGAGATGCGTGGGGCTCTTGCTCTTCTGGACTGCAAGGTGAGTTCTGTAAGGTGAGTTCTCAGGGACAAGAAGACATGGTAGGGAGTTTCAGACAACTCAAGGGATGTGAATTCCACAGGTGATCTTTGTACCCTGAGAATTTCTGGACTCTCAGGTATTGTGTTCTCAACCCCACTCAGTCTTCCACTGTGCTGGAAATCTTTCTCCAGGTACCAAGTTTTGTGCTCTGTGACCAACATCACCTCTGCCCCAGCAGAGGTGGGGCCACCACCCATAGGGGGCGCTTTCTCTGCGCAGGATCCCTCCGAAAACGCGATGGTGCTGTCCGTGGTGCTGATTCAGAGGGCAAGGCTGACGTCGGGCATGTCCACAGCTCTGTGGAGGGGCCTGATCACAGAGAACAGGGATCCTACGTCTGGAGTCAGGGCAGTCAGCATGTCTGATGTGCTGGGGAGGGCTCAGCTCTACCTGGGAGGGGAAACACAGGGGAAAGAGAAGACCTGAGTCTCTCTTCCTTATCCTTCTATCCACCTTCAGAAGTGTTCTACGGATAACGCCAGGCTATTGTCACTGGTCCAAGCGCAGGGAAAAATGAAGGTTCTGTGTTGCCCTTTTACATACCTGGTTCCATTTCATTTTCTGAACATCCCTGACAGAGAGGGGTAATCCTCCTAGAGGAGGCAGCCAACACTTAAGACAGATGAGTAGCTGTAGGAACTAGCCTCCAAAGACAACCCCCAAACAACCTCACCCCTCCTTTATACAAACATGAAGCTCCTCTCATTAGGAGATAAAGTTCATTACTATCTCCTCCTCTTGAATCAAGGTTGGGCCCACGACTGCTTTGATCAACAGAATGTGGAGGACAAGTTGTTCCAAGACTCATACATTAAGAAGGCCTGGTAGTTTCCACTCCTGCCTTGCAGATTCCTGGGCATCTGTGTAAGCAATCTGGGGACCTGATGGAGAGAAAGGCTACATAGAGGAACCTTGAGGGTCAGACACCCAGCCCCAAAATCTCAGCCACCATCTCAACCTCAACACGACTGCCTGAAAGAGCCGAAAGCAAGCTAGCAATGCAACTGCCCAGCTGGGCCCTGGCCCATTTATAGCACCAGCACTGTGAAACAGAATAAAAGTTCAGGCCACCAGGTCATAGGGTGGTTTGATGTGCAGCAATAGATAACCAAAACAGTAGCCCACACAAGTCATAGCTAACAGGGAAAAGATAATGGGAGGTTTACTGGGCTGATGAATTTTTCTACTTACTGTATTTCAAGGATGGTTCTTAAATGGTGATCTGAGGCCTTCATTTGACCTGAGGACTACATTTCCGAGAATCCCCTTCCCCTTTTGCTTCCAGTTATTTTTTCCTAGTTAGACAATGGTTTTATTGTTTGAGTACATAGTGAAACTTATTCAACCAGGGCAGAGGCTGTGGATGACTCATATTTCCAATTGAGGGGAGGGGGGACTCATTTGGTCCCATAATATCGAGCCAAGCGGTGAATACGGCTCTCCATCAGAATCAGTCAGAATTTAGCATCTTCATCCTTTCTCTTCCTCTCAAGATGCTTTTGAACAACAACAGCTTTCTTAATCAAATGGTAGAGATCCTCAGGAAGATCAGGAGCAAGTCCTTTGAACTTAAGAATTCTCAAGATTTTATTGCCTGTCACAGAACATACCTGTGCAACACCACGGGTGTCACTCAGGATCATGCCGATTTGGGGGGGAGTCAGGCCCTTCTTGGCCAGTTTGTAGATTTGCTCCTGGCCCAGAGAGAAGTTTACAGTGACATGCAAAGGATCCAGGAAAACTGTGTCCCTAGCATTTCTCTCCTACTAAGACATTGTCCCAGGATCTCTTTGACCTGACAACTGGGGCCATTTGCCTACTCACAGGACCCCATCTTCCCTGAGCAATGGACAGGATATGGCCCACCATCTCAAGACTCAGAATGACCAATGCCCAGCTGGGTCTGTCTGTCTGTCTGTGTGTATATGGTGAACATTGGTTTCCGAGGCCAGGGTGATGATTAATTTTATGTGTCAGCTTGCCATGGGCCATGGGATGCCCAGATTAAACATTATTTCCAGGTGTGTCCGTGAGGGTATTTCCACATGAGATTAGAATTTGAATCAGTGGACTCAGTAAAGTAGCTAACCCTCCCCGATGCCAGTGGGCACCATCCAATCCTCTAAGGGCCTGAAAGGAACAAAAAGCAGTGGAAGAGCAGACTCATTCCCTTCCTGCCTGCTTGTGAGCTGCGACATTGGTCTTCTCCTGCCCTTGGACTGGGATTTGCAGCATCGTCTCCCCTGGTTCTCAGGCCTTGGGACTCAGACTGGAATTACACCCCTGGCTTTCCTGGGTCCCCAGCTTTCAGGTGGCATATTGTGGGAGCTCTCAGCCTCCAAAATGGAGGTAGTTCTTCATAGTAAATCTCTGTTTGGTTCTGTTTCTCTGGAGAACCCTGCCTCATACAGTCAAAAGGGGGACAGGCAGACTAAGCCAGATCTCATGAGCCATACTTCCTACTTTCTCATTCTTTCCATGAGAAATAGAAGCCACTGAAGGGTCTAAAGCTAGAGAGTCAGGGAGTGAAATGGTCAGATTTGTGTTTTCAGGTGTTCTCTCTGGCTGCCCTGGGGACGTTGGGTTGGAAGGACAGCTGGAGTGGAGTTGACAGCCCGGGGCCACTGATCATCTAGTACTGCTGTTGATAAGGGTTCCTGTCATGAAATGCAGCATGGCCCTCATTCACAGTTGTAACCTCTGAGAATGTTGGGCTTTACTCTGCCTACAGTGGGTGATAAATAAATGCTTGTGGAATGCAGACCATTAAAGGTACAAATTTAGGGGGGAAGGTGACAAATCTGGTGTAAAATAGAAACCAAATTTTGAGTTAAACACTGTATAGAGTTAACAAGGGGACTCTTGAGTGGTGGGAAGACAAGACCCCAAAGGCTAGTCCCTCCATCAGAGGACTGAGACTGGGACAGGAGGGAACAAGGATGGGGGAGGGGGTGGGTAAATGGGGAGTGGGGCAGATACAACACAAAGGAGCCATCACAGGGTGTGTGGGCCAAGTGTTTCCAGGAAGCTGACATGATGTCCCATATCTGTCCCCCTGGGCTCCAGGTCCACACCTCAGTCCCGTCTTGAAAAGGAAGGAGGCTCAGTCAGGCCTCTCAGCCCCGCTCCCTGGGGGGTCTCCACACCTGCAGAACCAACACGGGTCTCAGATCAGAGAGCTACCACTTTCGTTCTAACTCCAGGCAGGGTGGGACAGCTCAGCACCAGCTGGAGCTCAGGAGCCAATCAGCAGACTTCCTTGGAGAGGGACAGGCCCGCTCACCTGGTGTAGTAGATCCAGGTGAGGCCAGGGGTGAGGAGGAAGCCAGCCCCCATGAGGGCCCCTCTGATCAGGGTGAGGACCAGTGGCCAGGAGCCCTCCTGCTTCTCAGTCACACAGTTGCAAGAAGAGGGGGTTCCTGCAGAAGGGGGTCCAGAGGATGAAGTTCTGTCCCCAGGCCCCAGTCCCTTCTATATCCCAAACACCTGACCAGGCTGACCACCCCCGAAACTGTATTACAACTCACTCTGCACAGAGAGGCTGAAGGAAACGTGCTGGGAGCCCAGTGGGTGCTGAGCCTGGCAGGTGAACTCCCCTTCATCCTCAACCCATGGGGCAGCTCCAGGACCCCAGGTGCTGAGGGCTGGGAGGGGCTCAGGGTTTTTCCCTCCCAGAACAAGCTCAGCATGGCAGGGGGTTGTTTTTTTTTTTTTTTTTAAGATTTATTTATTTATTTTGAGAGAGTGAGAATGAGAGAGAGAGAGAGAGAGAGAGTACATGAGAGGGGGGAGGGTTAGAGGGAGAAGCAGTCTCCTCGCTGAGCAGGGAGCCCGATGCGGGACTCGATCCCGGGACTCCAGGATCATGACCTGAGCCGAAGGCAGTCGCTTAACCAACTGAGCCACCCAGGCGCCCTGGCAGGGGTTTGTTATCGGCCACAAAGACCAGGACCCATTGGGGGGTAGACAGGGTTAGTGGAGCTGAGAGGTGTGTCTCTCCTACCTCCCACTCAGATGCAAAGGATGCATGACTATTTGACCCATGCTCATATACACACACATCCAGGAGTCCAGAGTGGCTGAAAGACCCTGGAGGGGAAGAGGCTGAGCTGAGCCTGGAAGGAGAAGAACTGTCATATTAACACGTGGAGGAAGGCTCCTCAGTTGGAGGAGTGACAAGCAAAGGCACTGAGCCTTGTAGGTGAAAGGAATGGCAAATATCTCTGGAGCCTGCTGGGGAGGGCAGGGAAGTTTCTGCACCGGATGAGCTGAGGAACTTATCCTGAGGTGCAAGGGAGCCACTCAGGGCTCTGAGCAGGGAAAAGGTGGGGTGGGCTCTGGGGGCAGGGAAACCTTTCTGGGCCTGTGCTTTGTGGGACACAGACTTGAGGGGAGCCACTGGAGACCAGGAAGGTGGGGACGAAGAAGGAGCAGTGGTCACGGCCATATGGGTGGAGGAGAGAGGATGGGATGAAGAGGGGTTGAGGAAGGGAGCAATTTGGGACATTTTCAGGAGGTGAAGCTTACAGGACTCAGTTGGGAACCCCAACTGACTTGGGGTTGTGGGGTGGAGAAAAGAAGGCATATGGAGTAAGTCAAGGAGTCCTGACCCAGGTAACTTGGGGGGATGGAGATCCATATCCCCAATTTCTGCACTTCAAATTCATGTTCTGGACCCTGCACCAAAGCCACTCAAGAGAGACTCAGGCTCTACCCTCACTCCCTGCCCTAGACTCCTCTGGCTCCTGGTCCATTCACCTTCCTACAGCATGGACTATAGCAGCACTACCAGCAGCAGAGACTTATCTCGAACCATAAACGCCAGGCACTGTCCTGGGACAGTCTGGTCACCAGGGTCTCTCGGTATGGCAAGAATGATTAAAAAAAAAAAAACGGTGAACCCCAAGAGGAAGCCAGTGATTATGAAAAGGATAGTAATTGTATGCATTAGTGCAACTTCAGACCCACGGTTGCCAGGGTGGAGAGCTTCTTGGAGACCAGCCAGTACCACTTCCTGACTCCGCAGGACTCAGTGAAGCCTGGAGAAAGCAAAAGACTTCCAAAAGTCATACTGGCTGATGTGTCTTTCATATTGGAAAGGTTAATGAAAAGTTGGTATTATTTCTGCCTTGCACATTCAGAACCTGCCAGTGAATTTCCCCTCCCCCCCCGGAAAAAGATGTTTCCTACTGAATCAATTTCTTTATGGATATATGGCTATTTGGGGTTTTCATTTCTTCTTGAGACTGTTTCAGTAAATTATATTTTTCTTATAATTTTTATATGTCATCTGAATTTTAAAATTAATTAGCATATATCCGAGTGAAATATCCACTTACATTGTTACTTTAAAAAAGATTTATTTATTTTTAGAGAGAGGGTGAGAATCTTTTGAGAAGACTCTCTGCTGAGCACGGAGGCCAATATGGGGCTTGATCCCATGGACCCATGAGATCATGACCTGAGCTGAAACCAAGAGTCTCACGCTTAACCCACTGACTCACCCAGGCGCCCCTGCCCTTATTTTGTTCTTAAAGCAAAAGACATTGAGGCAAAACATACAGAGAAAACAGTTCAGATTATAAAGATAAGCTTGATCAATTTTCATATGATGGTGACATTCTTGGAACAACCACCTAGATCAAGAAGCCCCACCAGCACCCAGTCCTAGTTACTCCCCTCCAGGAAAGTAACCGCTATAATGACTTCTGTCACCACTGATTAGTTTTCTCTGTTTTTGACTTTTATGTAGTTGGGATCTTCCAGTGCGTGGCTTCTTATGCTTGACATTTTATTGTGAGAGTCACCCACACACATAACAGCAATTCATTTATTCTCACTGCTGAAAGAATTTCACGGTGTGCATATGCCATACACTACACGGACCTCCTACAGTAGAGGGATATTCGGATTATTTCCAGTCTGGAACGATTAGGAAGAGTGTTGCTACAAACATGCCTTTGATATGAATAAGTACTTTTGTTGGGTATATTTTTTAGTGTGGCATTTCTCAGTAATAAATCTAGAGGGTCTGGGTCTCAGGCCTCTGAGTTACTGGGACTCTAATTCTCCATGGCCCTGGCCCTAATGACTACTGGATTTCTGGGGTCTGAGCCTCTGGATCGGAAGTCGGAGTCTCTGGGGTCTCCTGGTCCCGCCACGTTCTTTCTTACCAGCTCTCCACCCTCCAGCTCCACCTCCTCGTGAAAGGAAGTGTGTACTACCCGGTTCACGGACTGGAACCTGCACAGTGGATCTCAGTGTCACCCACTATCCAGAGCCAGGAGCCACGTCCAGAGACACCCACCCCCCAACACACACACGCCCACCCACCACCAAATCACTAACAGCTGAAGCACGCAGAGACCTCGGCTCACACACACCGCTCCTTCTCCCCATTTGACATGCTCATGAGCAGCCGCCCAGGGCACGCACAAATCCACTCCCAGCCCCGACCCTCGGACTCTCTGCCCTGTGCATGCGCAACCTCTTCCTTTCACACTGGAGAGCAGCCACTGCGCTCCCACATTCAATTCCTTCCTGCAAGGAAGGTTAGAAATTAATGCCCTACAAGCCTATAATTTTTTTTAAAAATTAAAAAAATAAAGCCTATAATAAGGGGCGCCTGGGTGGCTCAGTCGGTTAAACATCTGCCTTTCGCTCAGGTCATGATCCCAGGGTCCTGGGATCCAGTCCCGCTCTGACCCCTTGCTCAGCGGGGAGCCTGCTTCTCCCTCTCCCTCTGCCTGCCACTGCCCCTGCTTATGCTCTCTCTCTATGACAAATAAATAAAATAAAATAAAATAAAAATAAAGCCTATAATAATTCCACAAAAGCAGATAATCCGAGCACAGCTGCGTCGCCTTTTAAGTGTCCTGCACGGTGACGGCGACAGTGCACTGCCACAGGAAAAAAAAAAACAAAAAAACAAAAACCACGCAGCATTGCCGAGTGCCAAGCTCGTGCGCAGGCGCATAAAGGAAACCGGGCCGTACACGGTAGAAGGGGGCCGCAAAGGTTGTTGGGAGTTGTAGGCCCAGCAGGCCCAGGAGCCTCAGGCGCTTCGAAGTTGCCGCATGGGGTTCTGGGAGCAGTAGGCAAGACGGCCCCCAAAGCCTTGTGGGAGTTGTAGTCTCCGGAGCCACTTCCGTGCCAGACTTCCGCGTGTGGGGCACTTTGGACGTTCTAGTACCGCGTTCTGTCCAGGTGAGTTGTTCCTCCTGCAGCGGATGGGCCCGTGGGCCCCTGTTCTTAACTGCGATGCCATGTGAAGTCGAGAGGCTCGGGAAGTGGTGACGCTAGCCCCCTGGATTCCCTAACGGCTGTGCCCCAGAGGCCTTCTGGCCAGGATCCCCACGTTGGACACTGTGGTCCATCCTGTCTCTTTCCCACCCACCCTTTCCGCCAGGTAGGGATTCCACCATCTCTCTGCCCACCCCCACAGCATCGGGTACATTCAAGAGGCCCCTAGTGTGTCCTCGAACCTCTGCTCTGATAGAAGGATGTCACACACTATCATCCCTCTGACAAGGCTGCAATCCGGAGGTCCGCGTCTCTTCTTCTGGGGGGCACTTATTATTCCCACATTCTACGTTATTTACTGAGCGCGGGCACTGGGCCAAACCCTATGCGAGGCTGGGGGGAGACGGCAGTGGACAAGGCAGACCCAGTCCCTGCCTTTAGTACCCCAAAGGGGACAGGTCTGTCACTGACAGGTAGAGTCGTGGTCAGGCGGGGATGGAGGCATACTAGCCGATCTGTGAGCCTGGAGGGGGCACCTGACCCAGGCCGGATCCATAAAGTCTTCTGCAGGAAGATGCTCAGCAGGTATTTCAAACCTGATATGTCCAAATGGAATTCCTTGTGGCCTTCCTGATGAAATGTCCCCATCATCTTCCTGGGAGCTCTGGCCAAAACCTCCAAGTCAGTCTCCATTCATCTTTTCTCATCAGCTGAGCCCCCACCACAATCCAAGTCTCGTGCAAGTCCTATGGACTCTACCTTCAAAACAGCTCGAGTCCTCCAGAAGAGCTGCACCCTTCCTTCCCACCTCCACTGCCACCACCCCCAACCAGGCCATTTGTGACCATCACTGGCTATTGCCATAGCCTCCTCCCTGGGCTCCCTGCCTCTGCTCTTGCCCGCTCAAGTATGTTCCCCGCACAGCAGTCAATGGGATCCTTTTAAAACATAAGTCAGATCATATCCCTTTCCTGCTCAAAACCCTCTCTGAATAAAATTCAAACTCCATATCCTGGCCTATGAGTCTCTGACAACCTGCATAGACTCAACACCTGCCAGGGTCTTCCTCCTCCAGGAGGCAGACCCCCGGAACTGGGTGACTGTAGATTTAGGGCAAGAGGAGGGATGAATCCAGGGTGACTATGTCCTGTCTTGTGGAGGAGCTGGGCGGAAGGTGGTGGTGCCCTCAGGAGACAGGAAACAGCTGGGTAAGAACAGATTTCTGCCTGGGGGGCGGGGGGGATTGGAGGCTGGCCAGTGTGGGCACTTGGGATCTGAGAGGGCCTCGACAGGATCCTCAGTGGGGCATTTGGAGGACCAGCCGGATGGACATCACAAGCAGAGTCACCCACAAGGAGAATGGGCTGGGCAGGACCTGAGGACCATGAAGAGGACTCTCCAAAGGAGATTGGAGACTCTGCAGGAGATAAACCACAAGAGCAGAGGGAAGATCAACTCAAAAGAGAAAAAACTTCAAAGGGCCGTTGCTCAGCTTGACAGATGCACCTGATGGTCATGCCTGATGGCTCCTAAGGGCTACTTGCTGGCCCAGTGACAGGGAAGAGTACTCTGAGCAGAGGGAAGAGCCAGTGCGAATACCTTGCAGTAGGTGTGTGTCCTGCAGTGTTTGAGAGTACAGACCAGCATGAGCGAGGAGGAGGCAGACAAGGTCAGAGAAAAAGGGAGCCAGGTCACAGAGAGCCTCGGAGACCACTGGCTTTTCCTAAAATGAGAACAAATGGTGGGTCAGACTAGGGTGGCAGCCGTGCAGATGGTGAGAAGTGTTGGCTTCTGGGTCTGCGTAGAAGCTAGTCAAACAGGATTTGCTGTCTTCCATTTGGGCATTTGGGGTTTGAGGTCTGAGAATGTCTCTGGGGCATCCTCAGTGGGACATGTGGAGGAATGGCTGCGACTCGACATTGCAATTTGGAGTCACCCACGGGGAGCGTGAGAAGGGTGGTGGAGGAAGAGCAGGCTGGGGTCCTGGACCGCAAGGCTTCTGGCCTGAGCAGCTGAAAGGATGGAGCTGCTCTTCACTGCAGGAGAAGCAAGTGTGGGAAAAACAATCAGGAATCTGGGTTTTGAGATGCCTATTAGACATTTGAATGGCATGGGCCCTGCCTCAGAAAGTCACAGACAGTAAACAAAGTCACATAAGATGACTCCACGTATTGTGGCAAATCCTAGAAGCAGGGTGACCTGCTCAGAGGCTCCTGGACTAGGCCAGGCTGGAGGCAATGGTGGCTTGGGGAGGCGGTACTGAGCCTGGTGGATTTTTATGGGTTTACCAGGCATGTGGCTGGAGGATTGGAGTTTCTGCTGGGAAGGAACAAGGTAGGAGGAGGGAGGACAGAAAGGGGTCAAGGATGGGCTAATCCACGTTTTGTACGTCCATAGAAACTTGTGGGAGATTCTGATACCAGAGCAGAATTGAGTCCAATCCTGGTGGCCCATCCACCCTGCCTGGGAAACAGAAGCAGCCCCAGTTGGTGTCCTTGGAGATGTGATCCACGCTGCCTCTGTGTCTCCCTGGAGTTGGTGATCACCCTGCTCTGCAGAGGATGCAATCGGGAGACAGTATCCCACCCCCACCCAAAGTGAAATCCAGTTGGTGTTTCCCTTTCTCCCCCTTCCCCTGAATAAAGCTGCAGTCCCCTACCCCTTCTCTTTCCTTAGAGTTGCTGACCCTCCCAGGCTCTCTAAACAGCTCTGGAGGTCCAGGTCAAAGATCTCCACCCTGTCCCTCTGATTTGGGCTGTAACAGGGACAGCCTTCCTGGAGACTGTGACACTGCTTCTTAATATGCAGCCCCAACACCTCAAACAGGACACAACCTAATTCTGAGTGTAACTTGCTTGTCTTTCCCACCCCACCCCCATACCAACTCAGGCTCCTTCTCTACTTGGTGCACAATGGGGTGCATTACGAGAAGCCTCCTGAAGCCAGAACATCCAGAAAAAGCATATTCTACCTGCACATGGCCCTGGATCAATTTGGGCAGGAGAGGTAGCTGGCAGCCTCCCCGGAGGCTACGACCCCCGCAAACCAGAATCCGTATGTAACCTGCCTCCCCTCTCTCCCTGTCCAGGAGAAGCCAACTCCTCCCGGCCCGCCCGGAACCCGCGATGCCCGCCCCGCAGTGCGCCTCCTGCCACGCGGCGCGCGCTGCCCTCCGCCGCCCGCGCTCCGGTCAAGCGCTGTGCGGGGCCTGCTTCTGCACCGCCTTCGAGGCCGAGGTGCTGCACACGGTGCTGGCGGGCCGCCTGCTGCCGCCCGGCGCGGTGGTGGCCGTGGGGGCCTCCGGCGGCAAGGACTCCACGGTGCTGGCGCACGTGCTGCGCGAACTAGCGCCGCGCCTGGGCGTCTCGCTGCGCCTGGTGGCCGTGGACGAGGGCATCAGCGGCTACCGCGACGCGGCGCTGGCGGCCGTGCGACGCCAGGCGGCGCGCTGGGACCTCCCGCTCACCGTCGTGGCCTACGCAGACCTCTTCGGGGGCTGGACGATGGACGCCGTGGCCCGCAGCACGGCCGGCTCCGGCCGCAGCCGCGCCTGCTGCACCTTCTGCGGGGTGCTGCGGCGCCGCGCGCTGGAGGAAGGGGCGCGCCTCGTGGGAGCCACGCACATCGTGACGGGTGAGCGCAGGCACTGCAGCCGAGGGGCGAGGGGCCGGCACCTAAAGGGCCTGGGCCCGGGTCCAAGAAGTGGTGAAGGAGACGCTGGGTGTGCCCTGGGTGGAGGCTGTCCACGAGGAGAAGGGGATATGCATGCCCGCTGAAGGTGTGTGAAGTGAAGTACGGGCACAGTACGCGTGCGTGCCTGGGATGGGCGCTGCATGCTTTTGAGTCACCGCCATCACATTGGCAGCTAGAGGGGTGGAGGGGTACTCTCTGGGGGCTGTGGTTCCCTGCATTTAAAAAAATGGCATTCTTTGTGTCTCCCCTCACAAAAGGAGGCGAGTGAAGTGGTACCACCCATCAGAAGCCAACTGTAGTCTGAAACGCAACTATCTTTGAACTGCTTTTCTCTGTCGGCCTCTCCTCTCTGCTAACCCTTATTCTCTCCCGGTCATTACTTCCACACATAATCCTTGACCATTTACTGCGTACCAGGTACAAGCTACGTAGCCCAGAGCATTACCTAACCACAGTTACCTCTTCTGTAAAATGGGCTTATTAATAATATCGAGGTCCCAGGGTTGTTGGGAATTAGATGAGTTATGTGTAGGCACTTAGACCAGAGACTGGAAACAGGAGGCATTACAGAAATGTTTGCCATCGTGATGACACACAAGACAGTCTCTGTTCCTGCTTTTCTCTCACATGCATAATTATAACCTGAGAAGTGCTTCTAAAGAAAATCACACTTTGCCAGGTTATAGCCGGAGCACCCAGTGAAGGGAGAAGAGTAGGGGTTAGGAAGCATTTCCAGAGTGAGCGAAGACCTGAAGGCCACCCAAGTAACCAGTGAAGGTCGGACAGAGGGTCGGGTTCTGAGCAGAGGAAACAGCTTATACAAAGGCCCTGAGGAGGGTTAGTATGGCCAATTGGAGAAGCCCTAAGAAGACCAGTGTTTTACTGTCTGGACTATACAGGCTCAAGTATAAGATGACAAGATGCAGAATAAGTAGAGATTTAGCTTATGTTTTTATGGTGATTGTTGTGTAAATATTCCCTTACTTCCTCCCTGGTCTTTCTGCATTCCGCGATCTGCATTCCCAGAGGCACTGAGACAAGAGCTCCCTTGAGAATCTCCATTAACGGTTAAATGCCATTTTGACTTCTGTGCAGTAGGAAGCACACTTCTGAGACTGAAATGGTACTTGTAGCGTAAAGCACTTTTACTACCTTCGTGAGAAGGCAACTAGCACAGGGCCTGGTTGGCCATAAGTGGGTGGCAAAGGAGGGCACCCCGAGTTGCTCCCCGGAAGTCTGTGTGTGTTCTCCTCTTGTTTCTCACTGTGACCACCTCCAGCCTCCACCTGGCTGTCCCATGGTGCCCAGGGGTCTCCATGGCCCTGTGTGGCCCTCCCTGCTGTTCCCCACACCCCTCTGCATCTCTCTGGGTCCTGGCTGCCCCACAGGGTCTGGGGTGTGAGGCCTCCAGGGCCTGGTCACCTTCTGCCACTTTCCATCCCCTCCCCATCTCTCTCTGGGTCCTGGGGGTGGGGTCTCCCTGGCCGGGTGGCACACTCCGTGCCACTCTGCAGGCCCCTCCCCGTCTGGCTGGGTCCTGGCTGCCCCACGGTGGCGCCCCCACCTCACCTGCTCTCCCTCTCTCCCCCAGGCCACAACGCCGACGACATGGCAGAGACCGTGCTCATGAACTTCCTGCGGGGCGACGCGGGGCGGCTGGCCCGGGGCGGGGGCCTGGGCTCGCGGGGCGAGGGGGGCGCACTGCCGCGCTGCCGCCCCCTGCAGCTGGCCTCGCAGAAGGAGGTGGTGCTGTACGCGCACTTCCGCCGCCTCGACTACTTCTCGGAGGAGTGCGTCTACGCGCCCGAGGCCTTCCGCGGCCACGCGCGCCACCTGCTCAAGCTCCTGGAGGCGGCGCGGCCGTCGGCGGCGCTGGACCTGGTGCACTCGGCCGAGCGCCTGGCCCTGGCCCCGGCCGCGCGGCCGCCGCCCCCCGGCGCCTGCTCCCGCTGCGGGGCGCTGGCCAGCCGCGCGCTCTGCCAGGCCTGCGCCCTCCTGGACGGCCTGCAGCGCGGCCGGCCCCGCCTGGCCATCGGCAAGGGCGGCGGGGCGCGCGACGAGGAGGGGCCGCCACCCCCGCCGCCCAGCGACCCCGGTTCTGCGCCGGGCCCCGCCGACGGGGAGTGCGGGGCGGCCTGTAAGGAGCGCTGCGAATAAACCCCCTCCGCCCGGGCTTCGGTGTGAGGTTGGGAGGGGGACGGACGGGACCGGTTACCGGTGACCCCGCAGAAGCTGAGGCCTGGACTCCTGGGTTTGAGGGAGGAGGGCCTGGGGGGCTGTGGGCCAGGACTCCGAGGTCTGAGGGAGGAGGGTTGGGGGGCTGGAGAAGGAGGAACTGGGGCCAGGACTCCAGGGTCTGAGGAAGGAGGGTCCGGAGACCAGAACTCTGTCAGAAAGGAAAGAACTGGACAACTTTCCTTTCCAGAGCCAGTAGAAACTAGGGGGCTGCCTGCCTAGTACTCTGCCGGGTTCTGGGCATGCTCGGGAGAGTCCTAACCCTTCTTTAGGACCTACTATGTGTCATGTTTGCCGGTAGCAGGATAAGCAAAACCGCTTCACTCGATGGGCTCTCTCATTTACAGAATCAGCATGCTTCTCATCGAGTGCTGTGCATACCGCGGAGGCTGTACCATCTGATTTCATCCACACCACGGTCCCATTGGCTGTAGCCTGAGGCTCGATAACTGGCCTGAGGTCACCTAGCTGGGGTTTGTCCCTCCACACCAGGCGGTGGGTGGATGGTTAGAGTTCGCCCGTGGTTCAGCATTATCCTATAGAAATATAATGTGAGTCAAATGTGTAATTTTAAGTTTTCTAAGAGCCATATTTTTTAAAGGGGGGGGAACAGGTGAACTTTTAATAATATATTTTACTTGACCCAAATGAATATATTTGACCTAAATACCCCACATATTACAGTTTTAACATGTTGTTATTTTAAAACTAAAAAAGTTTTAGGGGCGCCTGGGTGGCTCAGTCATTAAGCGTCTGCCTTTGGCTCAGGTCATGATCCCAGAGTCCTGGGATCCAGCCCCGCATCGGGCTCCCTGCTCCGGGAAGCCTGTTTCTCCCTCTCCCGCTCCCTCTGCTTGTGTTCCCTCTCTGGCTGTATCTCTGTCAAATGAATAAATAAAATCTTAAAAAAAAAAAACTAAAAAAGTTTTAAAACTTTAAAAGATTTTACAATCTTTTTTTTTTTTTGTACTAAGCCTTTGAAATACAGTATGTATGTTGTGCTTACAGCCCATCTCCATTCGGATTCAACCACTGTTCAGACCTCACACGGGAACTGAGGGCCCCACAGGGGAACTAGGAAGATGCTATCCTAGGCCTTGGCCACAAGAGGTCACTGTACCCACACTTGTGCATCAGGGGGCAATTGTTTCTCTCTGCCGCCCAGGTGGGAGCTCTGCTCTCCGCAGCCACCTCCTCCCGGGCCTCCCTGGTCTGAGCCAGGCGCAAGGGCGAGAGGCACAGGCACAGTCTAGCAGAAAGATTAAGGCCCCACTGGAAACCTTCCTTGACCTCAAGACCCGTGTATTCATGCATCCATTCATTCCGCAAATATTTATTGAGCGCTTCATCCGTGACAGCAGTGAACAAACACCTGCCCGAATGGGAAAGGCCAAAAAAGAAAGGAGAAAAATAAGTTGAATATGTAGTATGTCAGGTGGCAATAAATCAGGGGATGGAAACAGGCCAACATTTAAGTAGGTGTAGTGGAAGCCCTGACGTTGGGTTTTCTCTTTTTTGTAATGCAAGTGCCTGACTTGAGCTTTGCTTGCCAAAGCATCCACTTCAAAGATGGGTATCTCAGTAAACAGGATGCCAGGCACACGACTAGATAAAGAGCCAGGCCGCCTTCCCCGTCTCCCAGGCTCCTTTGTTTTAAAGACCTTAGTTGATTTCCGTAAATCAAAATCACCCCGCAGCTTGTTTTCCCTCTTCCCATGCTTTAAATTCCCCCACTCGTGTTTTAAATTCACAGAGTGAGCCTGTGAAACCCTAGGTACCCCCTGGGCCCCAATAAAAGAAAACCCCAGAGACCCATGCACCCACCATCCACCGTGACCTCGCTTTATGGCCCCCAATTTAAAAAAAAAAATTTTTTTTTTAATTTCCTGATGGTTATTGTTGAGGGCATCTTGCAATCATGAGAACCACAAGGGCCGGTCCAGACACAGCGTTGGTTATCGATAGGCTGAGACACACACAAAACAGGCCTCGAGGAGGTGACAATGGAGCAAAGACCTATCCAAGGTGAGGCAGCGAGCTCTGCAGATTTGTGAGAAGAGCAGAGGAATGATAACGATCATCCCTTTATTCACACAGCAAACATTTGCTGGCACCTCCCAGGAGCCAGGCCCTGCAGGGAGCAGTGGAGAAATAGCTGAGTCAGCCTCAGTCCCTGCCCTCAGTGGGCTTCCCATCTGGTGGGAAGGCAGGCATGGACACAGAGGGATACATGCCACAGTGGGGAGTTAGCAAGGACACAGGGGAGCCTAGAGGTGGGGTGCCCAGCTCAGCATGAGGTGTCATAGAATGCCTTCTGAAGGAGGTAGTGTTTCAACCGGGCCCCAGAAGGTGAGTAAGAATGAGCACGAGATGAGGCCCCTGGGTGGCTCAGTCGGTCAAGTGTCTGCCTTTGGCCCAGGTCATGATCCCGGAGTCCTGGGATCGAGTCCCGCATCGGGCTCCCTGCTCAGCTGGGAGTCTGCTTCTCCCTCTGCCCCTGCCCCCACTCCTTCTCTCTCTCTCAAGTAAATAAAATCTTAAAAAAAAAAAGAAGAAGAAGAAGAAGAAGAAGGAGCGCGAGAAAGCGGTGGGAGGGAGACAAAGCTGAGAGAACAGCAGCAGGTGCAGGGGTCTGCAGGTAACGAAGCACCTTGAAGCTGTGTGGAATGGCTGCTCCCTGGGCAAGATGGCTGGGGAAGAGCTAGCCCAGGAGGCTGGGCCCCTGAGAGGAGTGAAAAGCTGCTGCACACTGAGGGCTGCCTGCTGGAGGTAATGGGGGCCTTAGGAAGGGTTCAGAGCAGACAGGACTAGCTCTGGGTATCAGAAAGCTCCTTCTGGGGCCATGTCCCGGAAGACTGCAGGGAGAAGCCAAAACAGAGCAGCAGCAAGGGGGTGGGATGGTGGGAATGGATGTGAGGGCTATTTAAGAAGCACTCACCAAGGGCTGGAAATCCTACTAAACTCTAGGGTGTGTTTTCTAAGTGTGAGAGTTCCCACATGAACCCCAGTACAAGAGAAGTCTGTCCTAAACAGACTGAACAGAAATAAAGATGTTTGCCAATTAGGCAGATGGCCATAGTAAACACGGGACAGTCTTTTGCTGAGGGAGAAAGCCATAGTAAGCATGGAGGGCAGAGTAGGGGTGTTGCTGAGACAGAAGCCCTAGTCATTGTGGAGGGGGACTTTTGCTGTGGTCTTTGGCCTTGGTAAACTGCAGCCCCTACATAAACACAAGGGATCCTTAATTCTTGTTGAGTATGGCAGTGGATCTGTGAAAGGATCAAGGCTGATAATGCAGAAACCTCATCCCCCAGAGTCAGAAGCTTTCTTCCCCTTAGGGATTTCAAACCCAGTCTCAGAAAGATGGGCTTTCCCATCTTCCCCCTGTGTGTTGGAGATTGGTGTCAGGTCTGAAGAGGTAGAAGCATTGGGTAGAGAGATTCTGGAGGAAAGCAGATTTCTGGAGAGAAGCAGAGATTCTGGAGGGAATCGGGAATTCTGGAGGGAAGTGGATTTTTTGATAGAAGCAGAGATTCTGGAGAGAAGGAGGCTTTGAGATCATCTCACCCTTTCGGCCTGTTTATACAGAACCTCACTGCATGTCAGGTAGCAGACTAGTCTCGGGATTCAGCAGTGAACCTGCAAGACAAGGTCCCGGCCCCCATGAAGCTTCAGTTCAAATGAGAGAGATGTTACTTCATTCCACAAATGTTTACTGTGTACCTACTATGTGCCAGGGCACAGATCGGATAAAGAAGGCAAAAACCCCCGCACTGTCAGAGATGACACTCAAGTTATGGGAACAGAATCCACAAGAAAGCAAGTAAATAAAACATGAGGGACATCTGATGGTGATAAATGCCATAGAGGGGGGAAAAAAGACAATAAACAAGGAAGCAAACACATAAAGCAATTGTAGTTTGAAATAAGGCATAGAAAGGAAACCAACAAGGGTCTGAGATAGAAACTAAAGGGGGATGTCTGCTCCAGACAAGGTGATCACAGGCATAGTGAAGGGGTGTCCCAGGCAAAGGGAACAGCAAAGACAAAGACCCTAAATTGGGAAGGCAACTACCATGCTGAGAAAATCAAAGAAGTCCAGGGGAGCTGAGGCACAGTGCATGATGGAGTGATGAGGTTGGAGGGATGGACATAAGCCAGACAGAATGCCTTGGAGGCATTTGGGTTTTATTCTATTTGCAGTGGGGAATCATAGATGGGTTTTAAGCAGTTTTTAACATGAATCTGTTTTATATTTTAGGAACACGTTGGCTGCTGGACTTGAACTTGGCATGGGGTGAGGGAAGGTGGGAACAGGGGTCAAATGTGGAAGCAGTGAGACCAGTTAGGATGCTACTGCACCTGTCCAGGTGAGAAATAAATGTGGCTTGGTATGAGAGGAAAGAAGTAGGTGGATTCCGGGGCGCCTGGGTGGCTCAGTCGTTAAGCGTCTGCCTTCGCTCAAGTCACGATCCCAGGGTCCTGGGATGGAGTTCCACATCGGGCTCCCTGCTCTGCGGGAAGCCTGTTTCTCCCTTTCCCACCCCCCTCCCCCGCTTGTGTTCCCTCTCTCGCTGTCTCTCTCTATATATCAAAAGAAATAAATAAAATCTTAAAAAAAAAAAAGTGGGTGGATTCCATGACTATTTTGGCGCTAAGGTTATAGGAATTGCCAAAGTGGGAGGTGGGAGTGAGGGAGGGATCAAAGACCATTCCCAGCTTTTGACCTGAGCAACAGGGAAAATGATGGTGTCATTTACTAATAAGGGCAACACCAAGGGGGTGGTGGGGGTGGACCCATATTCTCCCACTTTTTAAACAGAAATAAGTGGGAGATAATAAAGATGGAAGGAGGTGGGGCAGAAATGTTTGCTGCCTGTTGACCTGGCATCAGGGGTGCCCAGGTGTGCATCCAGAGGCTGCCTGGCACGTAGCAGATACAGGTGCTGAGTCAGAGACATCGGACAGATTACCCAGAAAGTTTGGGTAATCAAAGAGACACGTGAGATCAGCAGCAGAGGGGCATCGAGTCAGACAGGCTGAGGTTTGAACGCCAGCGACACCACTCGCTCACAATGCAATGTTGGGCAACTAACCTCATTTCTCTGGGTTTTCTCCATCTATAGAATGGGAGCAATTATGTGTGCACCACGAAAAACCAGTGGGGAGATTCAGAGAGGTGTGGCACATGGAGGTACTAGAAAAATTGCCAACCAAGAGCCGGTCAGGGGCCCAACAAGGCAGAGGTAAGGGTCCGTGTGCGCATCCCACAAGCATTCATTGCATGCTGGGTTGTCCCAGGGGCTGGATGACCCAGGTTCCAATCCTGGCTCTGCCACTTTTACCAGTGACTTTTGTCTGAGACCCCATTTCCTCACCTGCAACATGGTGCTAATAAGAGTATCTAAGCCTCATAAAGCTGCTATGGGGATTAAATGTGATGATGTTTATGAGGTCTTTGGCAACCAGCTTGATGTTTATTATAAGCGAAGACA
This sequence comes from Callorhinus ursinus, assembly GCF_003265705.2. Taxonomy (NCBI): domain Eukaryota; kingdom Metazoa; phylum Chordata; class Mammalia; order Carnivora; family Otariidae; genus Callorhinus; species Callorhinus ursinus. The sequence goes on from NW_027397133.1 coordinate 640,288, forward strand.
GAGACAGGCATTCCCTGACAACAAGGACCCAGGAGCGTTGAAGAGAGAGGACCCCCTGGTTTTGCAGTCCCCCAGCCTCCACATGGTCTGAGACCTCCCCTGCCACCCATTCCCACGGTAGCTCCCTATTTCCATCCAGAAAGGTTCCACCTCTGAAGCCACGAAACCCACATCCCACTCCCTGACCACAGCCTCCCATGCTTCCAGAGCTGTGGGTGGCTCTGCCATACCTGTTCTTCCACCTCACAGGCACCCTGACCCCCTCATGCAGCCTCCTGCCAAGCCATTTCTGTCTGCACTTCCTACACCCCACAGTCCCCCCCTTTCCCTCCCTAGAACCCTCAGCTCCCTTGTCTTAGCATCTCAGCATCCCTCTTGCCACCACCCAGCCCTACACTGCCTGCTCTTCGCTGGAAAAAAACGAAACAAAATCGTCCAACTGCTCAAATGATGCCCCTTTAAATTCCTGATGGCCAACTTCACCTGGGCACCTCCTCCGCCACCCTCACCTCCCCGACCCCACCCACCCAGGTGCCCCTTGAGGTGAGCTGGCATCGATCTTCCGGGAGGAAACAGAAGCCAACCCAAGCGCCCTCCCTCCTCTTCCTGCCACAGGACTCACACCCCACCCGAAACCTCACCCGCCCTTTCCTTCTTCCTTCCTGGAACAATGGAAGAGGCGTTTTTCCTCCTGTCTGGAGCTAATCCCACCACTCTGGCGGGTTGCACCATCCGCCCCTTTGTTCTTGGGCATCTCGCTCCCTGCGGTTGTTAAGAGCTCTCTGCCTGGGTTCAAATCATGGAATCATGGTGCCACCACTCAGCGTTGTGTAAACTTGGGCGGGCGACTTCTCTTCTTCGTCTGTACACTGAAGATAATAACAGCATCTTTCTCACGAAAGCATGGGAAGGGTTTGGTGAGTTAATTTATGAAAAATGCACTAAAACAGTGCTGGACACCCGAATCCGTGTGTAAATGGAATTGACCCTCAAATCGCCTTGGGAGACAATAGAAGATTCTGGTAGTGGAGCGGAGATTCCTATAGTCCTGGAGTTTGTACGTTTCCTCTTGCGCTGACCAGCTAGGTGACCTTGGACCAGCCACTTCCCCTCAGCCTCAGTTTCTCAGCCTGTAAAATGGGGACAAGATAGTACCTATCCCATAGGGTCCACATTTTCCATGACTCACTCTGCTCCAGCCATGCTGGCCTCCTCACTGGTCCCCAGACACACCTCAGGGCTTTGGCACTGTTGCTCCTCCTGTCTGGAATAGTCTTCCCCCAGAGATCCCTGTCTACCTTTAGGTCTTTGCCTGAAGGTCACCTTGGTTGGGCCTTCCCTGACCCTACCCCATTCCCTACTTTCTTACTATTTTTCATAGCACGGATAAATTGTAATATTATGTGTTGTACTTATTTAATTTTCTCTTGATTGCTCCTGATTCCAGAATGTAAGCTTCAGCAGGGCAGGGATTTCTGCCCGTTTTGTTCATGGCTATATCCTCAGTGCTTGGAACTGTGACTCAAGCATAGTGGGTGCTCCGTGTTGTTGAATGGAAGGAGGGAGAGTGAAGGAAAGCAGGAGGGAGAGAGGGAGGGAGGGAGCACAGAGCCAGGTCGCAGGACCCTGAGATCATGACCTGAGCTGAAATCAAGAGCCGGCTGCTTAACTGACCGAGCCACCTCAATTTTTTTTATTTTGAAAGATTTTATTTTGGAGGCGCCTGGGTGGCTCAGTCGTTAAGCCTCTGCCTTCGGCTCTGGTCATGATCCCAGGGTCCTGGGATCGAGCCCCGCATCGGGCTCCCTGCTCCGCGGGAAGCCTGCTTCTCCCTCTCCCACTCCCCCTGCTTGTGTTCCCTCTCCTGCTGTGTCTCGCTCTGTCAGATAAATAAATAAAGTCTTTTTTAAAAAAAAGATTTTATTTTTAGGTAATCTCTACACCCAACACGGGGCTTGAACTTACTACCCCAAGATCTAGAGTCCCTTGTTCCACCGACTAAGCCAGATAGCTGTGATCCTGCAAATCAATTTATCTTTAAATTTTGAACATTAAAGCACAAAATAAAAGAACACAGCACCGCACCTGGCTGTGCCAAGCCCTCAGTAAATGGGAGCTGCTTTTGTCCTTCCCTCTCTCCTCACCCACTTTCGCTGGTCACAACCTCTTGCCCCACCACATCTAAGAGCTGTCTTCACTCACCACCTCCTCCCCTGTTTCCGGTCCCACCGGCCACAAAAACGTTCCAGTCTCCCCTCTGTCCTTTTTCCCGGTGGCCGCCCAGCTGTGTCCCACCCTCATGTCTCTTCCTTCCTAAAAAGTTATCTCAACTTCCACACTACCACCCTTTCCTGACCTTCTCTCTAGCTCTCTGTTTGCTCCTTCTCAGCCCCCTGCCCCCTAAACCGGGGTCTTCCTTAGGGTCCTGGGCAGATGTCCTTGGTCCTCTCACTAGATATAGTCTCCCCGCGTGGGCCGCAGGGGCCCCACCTCTGTCTCTAACCAGGCAGCTGTCCTAAGCTCCGGACCTAGGTCTCCACTGAGGACCCTAAGGGCTCTTCTCTCCCCTGCTCAGAATCACCCTGGGCTTCTGCTTCTCCCAGCCACTTTTTCCTCCTGCCCCCTGAGCTCTGTCACCATCGTCCTGCCTGAAGGTCCCTACTCAGGCCCCTCCCCTCTTCCCACCCCCGCCCAACCCTACACTCCCTCCATCCCCCTGGCGAACTCCTACTCATCCACCGCAGGCCCCAGCTTAGACAGCCCGCCCTTTGGGAACCCTTCCCCACTCCTGGGGTTCCATCAGGCTGTTCCACATTCCTTGTCAGAGGGCACATCACCCCGGACCGAGTTTCCTATTGCCCCATTGATGTTTCCCACCAGACCATGAGCTCCTTGAAAGCAAGGACTCTGGCCATCTGTTCATTCATTCATTCACTTATTCATTAAATATCTTTTGCACACCCATGTCAGGGCAAACAACACTGCTAAGGTGGTGGGTGGAGGGGTGAGCAGGTGGCCCAGGTTTTAGATTCTGGCAGAAGGCACTGAGTAACCTGGTGGGAGCCTGCAGGGGCTGGGGGCTGGGCTGGGGAGCAAGAAGGAGGTGAAAGGAGCATATTTGTGGTGCATGGCCAGCCTTTCACTAGGGCTCCCTTGGATTCACTGAAGCCTTCTGCATAAGCAGAGCCTTCTTTTTATTTTTTTTTTAATTTTTTTTTTAAGATTTTATTTATTTGAGAGAGAAAGAGTATGAACAGAGGGAGGGGCTGAGGGGAAGGGAGAAGCAGACTCCACGCTGAGCACGGAGCCCGACCCAGGCCTTGATCCCAGGACCCCAGGATCATGACCTGAGCCGAAGGTAGATACCCAGCCGACTGAGCCACCCAGGCGCCCCTCAGAGCCTTCTTTTTAGGCGGAGGGAGGCCTCATGCTTACCAGAGTCTTCCAGCTCAGCGGAGGGTCCCCCTGAGTCCATCAAATCAAGGTTTATGCTCAGATGGAGGGGGTGGGTTTGTCTTTACCAGGAAATTCTGTTTTGTTGCTGTTTATTTTGAAATAAATTATGAAGGAAAAAAAAGAAATACTTATGGACTCTAAGAAGTTGCTCAAATGGGCTCCTTCCCTCAGCTTCCCCTGGTGGTAATGTTGTCATAGATAAATAATCGCAGGACGTATCTGCCCCCAGGAAATCCCCGAGGGCCATTAGCTAGACTACAGGTCTAGTTCCGCGTCTCTGTGCATCTGTTTGCCTATGTGTGTGTATGCACAGGTGTTTCTTTTTTTTTTTTTTTTAAGATTTTTATTTATTTATTTGACAGAGAGAGAGAGAGAGAGAGCACAAGCAGGGGGAGTGGCAGGCAAAGGGAGAGGGAGAAGCAGGCTCCCCGAGGTCCTGGGATCACGATCTGAGCCCTGAGCCAAAGGCCGACTCTTAACCAACTGAGCCACCTAGATGCTCCTGCACAGGTGTTTCCATGTAATGTTACCTCTTCTGTAGATCTGTGTCACCACAAGGGGCCCCCAGACGCAGAGCAGCCCCTTCCCAGTCCCCCTGTGGCCCCGGGTGGGGGTTGGGGGGGACGGGGAGGTCTTTCCTTCTGTTCAGCATCCCACCCTTCTGGTTTGCCAGGGCCAGAGCTGAGGCCTTCAGCCCCTCAGAGCCGGGTCACAGGAAACAGAAGTGCACACAGGGAGGTGGGCATGTGGATTCAAATGCGCAGAATGAGTCCCCAGGGACAGAGACAGGGCTAAGCAGCAGCCCAGGCAGAGAGGGAGGAAAGTGGTTTGGGAGCCAGATTGGGTGGAGGGTGGGGGGCGGTGCTGGGGTGTTGGGAGAGGGAGAGCGGCCGAGGCTGCCTCCTGAGTCACTGTTCCCTGCTCAGGCCCAGGGACAAATTGCAGTCATTAGGGAATTTAAGAGGCTGGGGAGGTGCTGAGGGCCCGGGCCCTGGCCCAAGTTAGGAGGGGTCCCTCGAACCCAGGGCCCCTTCTCGGCCGCCTGGAGCCCCTCCCCACCTCACCGCTGTCTCTCTCCCTCTCTCTGGGTCTCCGTCTCTGTCTCTGTCCCCCACTCTGCCCCCGCCCTTCTGCAAAGCCCCAGCTGGGGCACCCCAGTTCTGCACTGACCCTCCTCCTCCCTGCTGGGGCCCTTGCTCCCCCAAATCCCAGGACTGTGAGAGCCACAAAGTGAGAAAGCCTAGGGGGCAAGACTGTCCCAGGTGCCTCCTGCCGCTCCTGTCTCCTGCCAGTTCCCAGCCCCTCCCCCTGCCGCCCTCTTCCCGGCGGCTGGCGCCTTCCACGTCTGCCTCCGGCCTCCCGGTCTCCTCTGTGTCCCCATCACCTGTGTACACGTCGCTCCCTCTGTCTCCCCCTCCTCTGTCTCGTCCGGCATCTTCCTCCCGGTCCTCGCCAGTGTATCAGCATTTCGCCGGGGCCATCCCTGCTCCCCCACCCCCAGCCTATTCCCTCGGTTCCGCCCCGCCCCCTTGGCTTCCCCACCCTGCCCTCTCCATGAATCTCTGTCTCTGGGCCTCCCCTGTTCCCTTGTCTTTCCCCCCATCTGCCTCCTCTGTCCGCATGTCCACATTCATCTTCCTTCCCTTCCCCATCTTTCTCTAGTCTCTCTCCCTCTGACTCTTGTGTCTCCAGCCTGTTTTTCTCTGACCCTGTCTCTAGCTCTCCACCTACATATGTGACTTCTTTTTCACTTCCCAGCCTTCTCTGTGTCTCTGCTCCCCAACCCCACCCCACCCCTCCCAGCACCTTCTCCTGAGCCCCCCACTTTGTCCACCCTGCCCTGGGGTCCCCCCTCCCTGGGTTCCTCCCAGATTAAACACCTTCACTGGGCGGGTTCTCATTAATGTGGTGGCTGCTTCTCTGGCCAGAGAGGGGAGGGAGGAGATAGGACCAGGGAGCCCTGGAATGAGAACTGGACTATAAAAAAAAAAAATGTCAGGAGAAGGGCGGGGGGCAGGGCCAGTTGCCCAGACCAAGGATAAAAGGCCTCCATGGAGTGACAGGGAGGCAAGACACCACCCCCACCTCCTCTACACACAGAGGCACATCCATGTTTCTAAGGGTCTTGGTCTCTGTTTAAAGCCCTCTCTGTCTCTGTCCCTCAAACTCTGGGTCTCTTGCAGCCTGCTTCTCTCTCACTTTCTCTCTGCATTTGCCAGAACCCAACCCCAGCCCCCAGAATGTTCCTCCTGCTAACAACACTCCAGATCGTGGCTCTAGGTAAGACAGCAGTGGGGTCCGGGGTATGGACAGTCCCCTGGAGATGCTGAGAAGAGACAGGGAGGGTTCCCAGGGACCCAGTGTGCTCAAGGGTGACCTGGTGAGAAGGCATGGGTGTGGTTTTGGGGGTCGTGGCTGAGGAGCCCTTAGGAGGGGGCCTGGGTTCTGAGTTGTGGAGATATCAGGAGATATCAGGGTACAGGAGTTGAAGGGGATGGGGAGAAATAAGTGAGGAATTGTGGAGAAGTGTCCAGGCCTGTCTGGGTTTTATTTAAAAGGAGGGTTGCAGAACTAATGGAAAGACAGCACGTTGTTGGCGGTGAAGGGGGGTGGCTGCGATGTAGGGAGGTAGGCTCATGGGGAGGGGCGTGGATTGGCAGATGGAGTGGGTGTGGGGCGAGACGGTGGGTCCTGGGGGGCCATAGGAGTGGGAAGGTTGGAAAAAGAACAGGGAGCTCCTTGAATGTGTTGGAGAAGGGTTAATGGGGGGAATTGTGGTATGTTGTGAGAAGTGATGTTGATGAGAAGTGGGAGAGTAAAGTCAAGGGTAGTAGATATGTCAGTGCCCTGGATGAGGTGGCCGTGGGATCAAGTAATATACTATGGAGGTGATGGGGGGACTGTCAGAAAACTCCCTGATCGTGTTGGGGTAATAATGGGGGCAACACTGGGCATATCTCATACTGCGTGGGGCAGATAGAGGTGGGTGGTTAGGGGGTAGGTAAAGAAAGGTGATTCGTGGGTCCCAGACATCCTAGAGAGTTGAAGGGTGGAGAACATCTGTTCATCTGCTTTCCCCACCCCACCCCTGCCTGTTCCTAGCCATGGCACAGAGCCAAGAGGATGAGAACAAGATAATTGGTGGTTATACATGCATCCAGAACTCCCAGCCATGGCAGGCGGCCCTACTGGCAGGTCCCTTTCGGCGTTTCCTCTGTGGAGGGGCCCTGCTCTCAGGCCAGTGGGCCATCACTGCTGCTCACTGTGCACGCCCGTGAGTACCCCCCTCCCCTATTCTTGTGCCAAGTGGATTCCAGAGTCTAGAGCCCCAGAGCTCAGCTAAGAACCTGGAGCATTGTGTTGAACCTGATGTGGTAGCTGGGTCCTGGTTTGGGGTCTAGATAATAGCCTAGAATTACCAGCACAGCTCAGAATATGGAATCCAGCCATAAATCTTGAGCTCAGTTTAGATTTTTTTTTTTTAAGATTTATTTATTGGGGTGCCTGGGTGGCTCAGTCATTAGGCATCTGCCTTCTGCTCGGGTCATGATCCCAGGGTCCTGGGATCAAGCCCCACATCGGGCTCCCTGCTCGGCCAGGAGCCTGCTTCTCCCTCTCCCGCTCCCCCTGCTTGTGTTCCCTCTCTAGCTGTCTCTCTCCCTGTGTCAAATAAATGAATAAAATCTTTAAAAAAAAAGATTTTATTTATTTATTTATCTAGAGAGAGATTGAGCATGAGTAGGGGGAGGGGCAGAGGGAAAGACAGAATCTCCAGCAGACTCCAAGCTGAGGAGCAGAGCCCAATGTGGGGCTGGACTCCACGATCCCACAACCCCAGCCAAAATCAAGAATCTGATGCTCAACTGAATGAGCCACCCAGGTGCCCCTCAGTTTAGATTCTGAAAGCAGATTGGCAGTTTAGAACCCATATGCCAGCTTAGAGTCCCACACAAAACCTAGAACCTAACATAATCTGGAGATCTATCTAGAGGCCAAGCTCTACATAGAGACTAAGATTAGGAGCCCATTCCAGATTGGTGGTTCAGTTTAGGGTACAGTCTATATTCAGAAACTCAGGACCCCTCTCAAAACTTAGAATTCAAAGTCTAGTCCAGACCTGTAGTCCAACCATAAATCCAGAACCCTGCTTACATCTAGAACATATAGTTCAGAGTGTAGGATAGACAGAACCAGAACCTATTCTAGATGCAATGTTCAATTCAGAGTCTGGTCTACAGCTCCTTTTTTAGCAGCCTGGAACCCAACCTTCAACCCAGTGTCTAAATCCCAGAATGCAGACCATAATCTGAAGTCCCATACAGAACTCAGAACCCCTCCAAGAGTCTAGACCTAAACCTAGAACCCAGATCCCAGACAAGAGCCCACCCAGAGCCTATAAATCAGATCTAATGCCATAAACTAAAGTTTGATGTAGAACCTAGAGCCCAGAACTCAGCCCAGAGTCTAGAATGCAAAGCTCAGAATGCAAGCCAACATCTAGAAACTTGGATCCAAGCCATAACCTGGAGCTCCATCTAGAACCCAGAGCTCAATCTGAGGTCAAGGGCTCAGACCAGAGTCTAGAAGCAAGAGCCCAGACCATAACTGTAATTCAATATGAAACTGAGCCTAGCCAAGAATTAAGAACTCAGACTGATGTTTAGGACCCTAAGCTCAAACACGGAGCTCAAACCATTGTCTAAAACCCAGGTCATAAATCAGAACTTAAGCAAGAACCCAGAATTCAACCTAGAAACTGAAGCTCGTATCCATGTCCAGAATCTATTGCTCAATATAGAATTGAGACTACCCTAAGACTAAAAGCTCAAACCAACATCTAGAACCCAGACTCAAACCATAACACAGAGCTCAAAATAGAACCCGCAGCCTATCCTAACACCAGAATCTCACACTCATATCTAGAAAGTATGCCGTGATCCAGGCTCAAACTAGAGAGCCCAGATCCTAGCTTAGACTCAAACGTTCAAAATATCTAGAACCCAGGGGCCAGGCTGGAACCAGGATGTAGCCTCCCTGGAGCCTACTCCAGGATATCAATCCTTATTTAGAGCCTACAGCCATAGCCCAGAGTCTCACTTGGAACTCAGAGCCTAGAACCCAGCACTGAGCCAAGAGCTCCCAACTATCACCTTACACCCAAGCCAGAAACCAGAGCATAGCTCAAGAGAGGAAAGGGTGGATGGTGGGATTGGCCCAAGAGAGAATGCCCAGGCCCTGGGAAAGAGCACAGGAGTCCATTGAATGCTCCATAAGCAGTTCAGACTTGTGGAAAATTCATCACCAGGTAAGGGAATGGGGCCAGAGGGTGGAGAGGGGTCTCCAGGTCAGATCCTGAGCAGTGCTACTTTTGGGGGTTATGGGCCAGGATCCTTCACGTAGCCCTGGGCAAGCACAACCTGAGGAATTGGGAGGCCACCCAGCAGGTGCTGCGTGTGGTTCGCCAGGTGCCACACCCCCAGTACAACTCCCGGACCCACAATAACGACCTGATGCTGCTGCAGCTGGAGCGGCCTGTTCGGCTGGGGAGGGCGGTGAGGCCCATCACCATAGCCGGTTCCTGTGCCAGCCCAGGGACTCCTTGTCATGTGTCAGGCTGGGGCACCACATCTAGCCCCATTGGTGAGTACTCCTGCATCCTGGGAAGGAAGGGTTGGAGGGCCTGGACTCCTGGGTCTGAGGGAGGAGGAGGTGGGCCCCCAGACTCCTGGTCCTGCTGGAATGTAGACCCCCACTTGTAACCCTTCTGTGCCCTCCAGCCAGGTACCCCGACTCCCTGCAATGTGTGAACATCAACATCTCCTCGGATCAGGAGTGTCGGCAGGCTTATTCCCAAGCTATCACTGCTGGCATGGTCTGTGCAGGTGTCCCCCAAGGTGGGAAGGACTCCTGTCAGGTGAGGCCCAGGGGCAGAGCCGGAGGAGGGGGATTGTTTGGGGCTGGAACTTGGGTATCAAAGGATCTCAGGAGCATGAAAATCAGCGGAGGCCTCCCCAGAGACTGAGAGAGATTGTAATGGCTGGGCTGCCTCCTTGCTGTCCACCCTTGGATAACAGATCTAATCCCTCTGTGCCTAAGTTTTCTCATCTGTCAGATGGGGGTAGCACCTCTTAGGGCAGGTGGTGGAATGAGATGGTAGTCCATGGAAAGAGTGCAGAGCGTGGCTCTCGTCGCTCCCATTACATATGGGCACTGGGAAATCTGTGCTAAGGGACTCTAGAGACCTTTCCTGAGAGGTGACCCGAGAGACGGGGAGATGAAGAGGCATACACAGTTTTCTAGAGCGGCGCAGTGAGCCCCAAGAGGCAGAGACAGCAGGAAACTGTGAAGAGGGAAGGCAGTGACCCCAACTCTTCGGACTGATATCTCCAGAGCCCTGTGGGGCGGGAGGGGGGGGGTCTCAGCCCACCTCCTTCTTCATCTTTGCCTCTTGGGTTTTCCACACCAGTGGCTCTGACCATCTGTCCATGGGTGTTTCCATCTCTGCCTCTTCCCTTCAGGGTGACTCAGGGGGACCCCTGGTGTGCAAAGGACAGCTCCAAGGTCTTGTGTCCTGGGGGATGGAACGTTGTGCCCTGCCTGGCTATCCCGGAGTCTACACCAACCTGTGCAAGTACCAAACCTGGATCCAGAACACCATACGGAGCAAATGATTGCTGGTGTAACTGAGAATCAGCTGCCCACCTGCTTCCCCAGACCTTGCTCTCTCCACTCAAGACCCAGGGGTCCCAGCCCTCAGCCCCCTCCAAGCGCCCAGCCCCCTCCTCCCTCAGACCCAGGAGTCCTGGCCCCCAGCCTCTTGATCCGGACCCCTGGCCCCGAACTCTCCTTTCTCAGAGATGTTCCTTCAGGATTTTTCTCCACACCCCTACAACATCATTATTCAAGGCCCCTTAGGTACGGAACAGGAACATGAAAGCGCAAAACTGGCATCATAGCCCAAAGAAGACATTTTTCAAAACTCTTAGTGTCTCTAAAAACCAGATAAATAGGGGTTCCTGGGTGGCTCAGTCGTTGGGCGTCTGCCTCGGCGCGGGTCATGGTCCTAGGGTCCTGGGATCGAGCCCCGCATTGGGCTCCCTGCTCAGCAAGAGGCCTGCTTCTCTCCCTCTCCCACTCCCCCTGCTTGTGTTCCCTCCCTCACTGTGTCTCTCTGTGTCAAATAAATAAATAAAATCTTTAAAAAAAAATAAAATAAATAAAATCTTAAAAAAAAAAACAGATAAATAAGGATGCTGGGATAGAGCTCCACATCGGGCTCCCTGCTCAGCAGGGAGTCTGCTTCTCCCTCCCTCTGCCTCTCCCCCTGCTTGTGCTCTCTCTCGCTCTCTGTCAAATAAATAAATAAAATCTTTAAAAATAAATAAATAAATAAAATAAAAATAAAACCCGGAGAATCCTAAATTCCATTCGTCAGTTCATTTAATTCATCCTACGGATATGCCTACCGTGGCTAAATTGTGCCCAGCCAAGAACCTTGTTCTTGACAGGTGGCTGAATGGGGTGCATGTTGCTCCCTGGGGGCACTCCCCAGCCACATTGTCTGGTGTGACAGAAGAAAACACCCAGCCTTGCAGCCTGACCCTGAGCCAGACTGCCCTCCCTGAGCCTCAGCTCAGCTCCGGTTCCTGTGAGCAGGGACTGCTGAGGTCCAGGGCAGGGAAGGCAAAGACTCACCTTGTTTCTTGGAAAACCCTATGCAAATAAAAAGGTCCTCTTTTTCCTAATCAGATCTCAGGTGAGGAGAGTTGAGTCAATCACCCTCTGGAATTCAAGTCCTGGCAGAGACCTGCTCTCATTTTATTTCTTTATTCCATCTGTCATCCCTGGCTCCAGTCCCCTCCCTCCCCACAGGCACCAACACAAATGGCCTTGAATACCGTGCATCCTTGCAAAACATGCCTCATCACAAGCTGTTGCTTCTAATTTACATGAAGCCATTGTGTTATGAATCTCATTCTCTTTCTTACTTTCATTCATCAAGACTATTTATTAGGCTCCTACAGTGCACCAGGCATTGTTCTAGGTGCTGGGAATTGAGCTGTGAAGAAGCCAGATGAATCTAAATGCTTCCCCTCACAGAGCTTAGGCTCCAGCAGGAGGTGACAGACAAGAAACAACAAACACAATTTAAGAGTAAAGTAGAGGGGCGCCTGGCTGGCTCAGTCGGTGGAGCATGCTGCTCTTCATCTGGAGGTTGTAGGCTCAAGCCCCACATTGGGTGTAGAGATTACTTAAAAATAAAACCTTTAAAAAATAAAATAAAAGTAAAGTAAAGAAGAGAGTGCCAGAACCAGCTCAGTACCAGCCCCAAAAAGCCGATAGGCCAATTTTTAGGAATTGTGAGAGCCAGGTGGTAAACACAACCATTATTAAAAATTAAATTACATAAACTTACAATTAAATAATGAATATTAAAAAGAATGTCAATAAGTACCCAACATTCATCAATTCCTAATTATTTTCACTAATAGTTATGTTTTGAATTTATGTTTGTCTGTTGCATTATGTCTATAACCATGAGCTCTTCACATCTCTTTCCAACTCTGTGCCCAGTGACATTGCACTGGTAGGTTGATATCAGTCCAAGCAGGAGTATTACACCATAGAAATTGGCAAAAGCTTTTTTGGTTAAATCCTTTCCAGCACAGCACATGACAGGTCTGCCTAGGAATGACCCGATGATCGTAGCGTCTGTCTCTTCATGGTTCTGCTTTGGGATACTGTGGAGCTCAGCTAGAGTAGAAGGCAATGCAGTCTCACCAGGGTTCACTTGCTCTCTTGTGGGGCAGCACAGGATCCGAGAATTCTCAGGCGCTGGTTCTGGGATCCACGGCAGCTCCAAAGATTGCTGGGACATGAGGCTGCACCTTCTGTCCAGGTGACGCAGACACACCTTGGCTCTCATATGTAACAGCCATACAAGCTCTGTGGAGGAAAGGGGACAAGAGCAGCTGTGTATTGGGGTAGATTCAGGCCCCCAGTAAGATGAAGATACAGCCCACGCTGTGATTCTTAGCCTGCATCCTATAAAGCTAATAAAAGTAGTTTTTTTTTTAAGATTTTATTTATTTATTTGACAGAGAGAGACACAGGGAGAGGGAACACAAGCAGGGGGAGTGGGAGAGGGAGAAGCAGCCTTCCTGCTGGGCAGGGAGCCGGATGGATGTGGGGCTGGATCCCAGGACCCTGGGATCATGACCTGAGCCGAAGGCAGACGCTTAACAACTGAGCCACCCAGGCGCCCCAGCATTATATCATAATTTGATTGACAGCTTCTTTCTCTGTCTCAGAGGTATGCAAAATAATAGTGCAAATACAATCACTAGCATCTTAAGTTGGATGATATAGGGTACATGGAAGGTGGGTGTTGGTGAGGAGTCAGGTTGAGGTATTTTTTTGTAAGTTGGCTCTGCGCCAACATGGGGCTCGAACTCACAACCCTGAGATCAAGAGTCACATGCTCTACCGACTAAGCCAGCCAGGTGCCCCAAAGTTGAGGTATAAAATACGGGATCTTATTTCACCAAACACTCTCTCCATGTTGCTGTTTGCTCGTTTAGTTTATTGCTTCTCACTGCTACAGAGTGTTCTCCATCTGTGCTGTCCAATATGATTGCTGTCCAATATGGTAGCCATTAGCCACACGTGGTCCTTTAATTTTTAAATTAAAATTAGCTAAATTTAATACATGTTAAGATTCCATTCCTTAGCTGCTCTCGCCACATTCCCAGTGCTCAATAACTGATGTGGCTAGTGGCTGCCATTTTGGACAGTGCAGATAAATAGAATATTTCCACCATCACACAAAGTTCTATTGGCGAGCACTACTCTAGTCTATACCCTTGCTTCTCAAAGTGCGGTCTAGGGAACAGCAGCATTGGAATTACCTGGAGCTTAGTAGAGGTCAGAGTCTTGGGCCCCACCCCAGGCCAAATGAACCAGAATCTGCATTTTAATAGGATCCTCGGGGGACACAATCTATATTAAAGTCTGAGAAGCACCACCTCACCCTATATATCCACCATGACCCAATTTAAGGACCCAGTTCTTTAATGATGGACGCCTAGGTTCCCTCCACTACCCAAGCCATAGGGCAAAGACTATTTGGGGGCATGCACCTTATGTGCCTATAGAAGACTTCTCTGGAATATTCACAGAAGTGGGACCATTGGACCAAAAGCCCTACTTTTAATCAATTGCACCAAGAACTGGCAGGTTTTTGTCTAGATAAGAGGGATTCCTATCTCCTCACACCCTCAGCAATGCTTGCAGTTCATTCTGCAAATGTAAGTCACATCTGCATGTGACAAATGTAAATTGTCATTGAACTTTATTGAATATTCATCTTTATTCAATATTTTTTTAATGCTCATCCAGCAAATAGTCATTGAATTTTATTATATGCTGGGTACTGTTCTAGAACAAAACAGATAAGCACCTCTGCCCCCAGGGAACTCACTTTGAAAGGAGAGGCAGACAGGAAATACATAGATGAATAAGTAAAACACGAAGTATTACAGATGGGAGTGCCTTGGACAAAAGTCAAGCAGAGTAAGTGGAATAAAGAATGTCAGAGGAGGGATTTTAAGTCGGTGGTTGTGCAACGAAGGGTTAACTCGGCAGGCCTGGGTTGTCCAAAACCTGTACAGAAGGAAAGGGTTGGCCCTTGCCCGTTCTTCTGCCTGATAACAGTGTCTTTGTTGGCCTGGGGGCCTTGGACATGCCAGATAGTCTCTCCTAATAAAAATGACATGGCAGAGGCCTTGGGGCGTGTTGTATCTGTTTGGCCTCTGCAGGTGTTAAGAGAGTAAGGTCAGCCATGTAGACAGCCAGGGGCCCGATCCCCAATGAGAACCCTGGACACCAAGGCTCAGGGGAGCTTCCCAGTTGGCAGTACTCTGCATGTGTTATCACACATCGCTGCTGGGAGAAGGAAGCACAACTCCACGGAGAGAGGTCATCCCGAATCTTGTGGCTAGTCTCTCCCAGACTCTGCCCTATGCGCCATTTTCCTCCGCTTATCTGATGCTATATTTGTACGTGTGATAAACCGAAACTATGAGTATAACAGCTTCTCTGGGTTCCGTGAGTCCTTCTAGTGATCCGTTGTGCCTGTCCTGGAAATTCCCAACTACATTGGTCAAGAAAGTCTTCAGAGAGAGGAGAACAAGAAGGGAAGAAACCATGCAGACATCTGGCTTGGACGAGGCTCTGCGAGTGTGCCTGGCATGAGAAGGGTGGTCAAGAGGAGACAATCAATGATGTCTAGAGGCTTGTAGGCCACCATCAGGAAATGGGACATTCACTCCGAGTGATGTGGGAGGCACTGCAGGGTTTTGAGAAGAGGACCGACCTGCCCTGACTCACGTTCTCTTAAAAGGTCACTCTGGCTGCTGCGTCAAAAATAGGGTGTAAGTGGGCAGGCCAGAAACAGGGAGGCCTGATAGGAAATTTGCAATAATCCAAGTGGGAGATGACGGTGGCCGGGAGGGCCCAGATGGCAAAGGTGGAGGGTGTTGAGAAACGGTCAGGTTTGGGGTCTATTCTGAAGGCAGAGCTGACAGGGTTGAGTAAAAAGATGGATGTGTGGCATGAGAGAAGGAATCCAAAGGACAGATGAAGGTTTTCACTTTTGAGGACTGGAAGGACGGCGAGACCACCGATGGAAAAGACCGAGAGGAGCCTGCTTGGTTTCGGACATGCAGATGTGAAGCAGGCAGTTGTATGTCACGTTGAGAGTTCAGGAGCAAGGTCTGGCTGGAGACTCAAATCTGGGAGTCGTCAGCATTTGGATGGTATTTAAAACCACCAGGCCTGATGAGATCACCGAGGGAGAGAGTGTAGACAGAGAGGAAAGGACCCAGGGCCGAGCCCTGTGGTGCTCTGCCGTGTAGAGACAGGACGGTTGAGAGCGGCATCAGACGCGAGTGAGGAACAGCACTGAGCTATGAGGAAGACCAGGAGGGTGACGTGTCCCAGAACCCGAGGAAAAATCTCTTTGAAGGAACAGGGAGTGATCCACTTGTTAAATGCTGCTGATAACTCAAGTAAGAGGGGTCCAGCCACACAGAAGTTATCGGTGCCCTCGACAGGGATCCGGCTGGTGGCGTAGTGGGGGAGAGAGCCTGCATAGAGTGGGCTCAGGAGAGAACAGGAGGACGAGACTTGCAGACAGTGAGTGTTGACAACTTTTTAGAGAAGAACTGTAGTCACGGGGGAAAAGAAATGGGGCCAAAAAAAAAAAAAAATCCTGAAGAAGAACCTGAAGGTTGAGAGGTTCTATTTTTTGTTTTTGTTTTAATTCCTTTAATGGAACATGGGAGCAATTGCAGCATGTTCATATGTTGTTGGGTTTTTTTTTTTAAGGTATAATTTATTTGACAGACACAGCGAGAGAGGGAGCACAAGCAGGGGGAGTGGGAGAGGGAGAAGCAGGCTTCCCGCCGAGCAGGGAGCCCGATGCGGGGCTCGATCCCAGGACCCTGGGACCATGACCTGAGCCTCGGCAGTCGCTCAACGACTGAGCCACCCAGGTGCCCCAGCATGTTCGTATGTTATTGGAACTGGTCACTGGAGAAGAAAAAAATGGATGCAGACAAGGGAGCGCAGAAGTGCTGGCTGGAACAGTGTCCCCAGGGAGGTGAGAGGGGGGTAGCAGGCACAAGTGGAAGGGTCTGTCTTAGACGGAGGCCCAGACTGTTCATCTATGGAAATAGGAGAGGAGGCAGAGGATGTGGGCACAGATGCAGGTGGGTGGCAAGACTGACCTTTCTAGTATTTGCTATTCTGATGGGTGAAAAGTGGTTTGCTGTTGCTGCACAGGAAAGATGATGACTGGGGTGACATCCTTCCCAACATGGACCCAGCTCTAGAGAAGAATTTATGGGTCTCCACTCCATGGGCATCTTTCTCTCCAAGAGCACAAGTCCGGTTTCTCCCCAGGCTTCCCAATCTCTCCATCCTTATGTCTCCGTGCCTCTCTCTCCCTCTGCAATCCCTCTGCCCTCTCCCGCCCACCCTGGCGTTCTATCTCCGTGTATTTATCCCTTTGTATCTTTCTCTGTCTCCCCCTCCCTTGACGTTTGCATCGGGGCCTCTCCTCTGAGCCTGGGTGTGGGGCCAACTTTTTCATCCCAGCCAGCACTTCCAACCAGAACTTCCAGTCCTTGCTTGACAAAGAACCCCATTTTGAAGCCAAGCTAGGGTGGGGCCTCCGGAAACCTCAGGCTACCTCCATCTCCAGATTTACTTTTTTAACAAGCACATTTGTGGCCCTTGGTCTGTGTCAGGCTCTCATGTAAGCACTAAGCACCTTCAAATATTAACTCATGTAACCCTCCTGAATGAGACATGGAGATCCTATGCTATTGATGGTGACGTTTTGCAAATGGGGACACTGAGGCACAGAGTGGCCATGTCACTTGAATTCAGGTCACTTGAACAGTCAGGCTCCAGAGTCTCAGTTCTGAACCACTAGGAACACTGCCTCTTTTTCTAGTCCTTTCTCCAGCTCTGCCCTCCGTTGGGGGAAAGACCCTGATCTATGAGACAGTACACCTGGATTTGGTCTAGTTGTGTGGTTTTGGCAGCTCTCTGCCCTCCATGGGCTCCAGTTGCCTTACTGATCAGGTGAGGGGGTGGAATGCACCCAACTCTCGGTGGGCCTATGACCTCACTTCAACGTGAGTCAGACCTAAGTCCAGGCCAGTCATAAACCCTACCGTCAGCATCGACCTGGTACTCATCCCGAAGCAAACACCGAAGCCAGCCACCCCCTCTCCCGGTTCCAGCCCTTCCCAAGCAAGAAAGGCTTTGCTGGAAGTGTGGACCCAGGCCACAAGAGGGCATAGGTACCCTGACTTCCCACACAAGCTTGTCAGTCACCTCACTTAACCCGCCTCCCCCCTCCTCCTGCATCTTCCCTCCACCCAACCTGAGCCCAACACTACTCAGGAAGAGTGAATTCATTGCCCACTCTGGGGCCAGCCATGTGAGGTGGGCAGAGTTTCGTGGTGAGGAAAGACAATGCTCTTTCTGTCACCTTGAGAGGAGTTCACAGCTAGAAACCAGCCCATTCCCAACAAAACTCTACCCCAACATAGATACTCAACCCCACATCTAGTCCTCA
Organism: Callorhinus ursinus; assembly: GCF_003265705.2. Taxonomy (NCBI): domain Eukaryota; kingdom Metazoa; phylum Chordata; class Mammalia; order Carnivora; family Otariidae; genus Callorhinus; species Callorhinus ursinus. The sequence goes on from NW_027397133.1 coordinate 657,893, forward strand.
TTATTACCATCAACCCCCAACACCAGCTCAGCTATATTTCAACACTTCCCTTCCAAATCCTCATTCTTGGCTCCATCTCCAACCCCAACCTAGTAGGACTCCCATCAACATTCTTATCCTCAGATCCTTCCCATCTAGAAATCAATCCTATTCTCAAAACCAACTCCTCACCCCACCCTCACCCTGTGTCTATTCTCCTCCCCAAGCTCACTTGCATTCCAAATGCTATCGTCGGACCCATCCTAAACCTGTCTACAAACTTTTGTTCCTAATGTAGGGGAAAAATGTGAAAGACTTTGACATGGACCCAACAGATGTCTCTGATGGAAAATTAAAAGGGCTATCTGATTTTATCGGGTCTTTGCTTCTATTATTGTCTTTGAGCTCTTTACTTTACTTTACATCTCCGTAAATCATAGACAGCTGATAGCAATGCAAATCATTCTTATCCATAATTGTGCAAATGAGTTTTGGCAGGTGGAAATACGATCAATTTCCCTACCCCCACCCATGTACTATAAACCAGTTTTGTCTCTATTTATAAATTCACTTCAGCATTCCTTATTGCCTCTACCTGTGCAGTTCTTTGTAATATCTTACTAGCTCCATCATTTATTAATAAATCAAAATAAGATCTTTGACATTTATTTATCTTTTACTTTTAAAGATTTTATTTATTTACTTGACAGAGAGAGACATAACGAGAGGAAACACAAGCAGGGGGAGTGGGAGAGGGAGAAGCAGGCTTCCCGCTGAGCAGGGAGCCCGACATGGGGCTCCATCCCAGGACCCTGGGACCATGACCCTAGCCGAAGGCAGACGCTTAACGACTGAGCCACCCAGGCGCCCCAACATATATTTATCATATATCTCATATATATATATATATATATATATATGAGAGTCATGGTTAGATCCTTTTTTAAAAACGTATCTTAAAAAAAAAAAAAACTTACCTTCTGACACTAGATTTGATCCCTATATCCAAACTTAAACTCCTCCAAAATGGACTACACCAATTTTGATAGGAACTCTCACTCTGCCCATCTTAATCCCTATCCTTATTATGACACCACTGCTCTCTCTCCAGACTTCATCTGATCCCCATCCCTGGCTTCCTTCCAAATTCTGACCCCACCTCTGCCCTCCTTAATCCTTAATCCTGCCCCCTCCACCCCCTAAGGATTAATTCATGGCCCCACCCAGTCACAGTTCCAGGAGGCACCTACTCATTCCCAAAACACCACCTCTTCCTCCTTCCTCCTCTCCATCATCCTGGCCCCCAGAGCTTTCCGATTCATGCTTCTCCCTGTCCACCTACATCCATCCCCATGGACTCCCTCACCCCAACTAGCCCTGTTCCTAAAAGACCATTTACCCAAAATATTGCTTTCCCCGGGGCCCCACCCAAGTCCAAGTACAGTTGACTTTCTATCCACCTATCTGAAGATTCCCTTCTTGCACCGGATGGCTGTGGGGGTGGGGTAGGGGAAGGGGAATGGTGGGAGTAAATTTAGGCATCCCTGTGTTTTTCAGAAAGTCTGGAGATGGAGCTGGTGCTGGAGATGAAGCTGGGAACTGGAATTTGGATGTGTTGGGTTTGATGTTTGGATAAACTTGAGATAAGGCTGTGGATGGGATTGGGTTTGGGGACTAGGCTGACCACAAGGAGTATGGTTAAAATGAGGGAGATAGGAATAAGGTGGAATATCGCCCTCTGGGAGCTGTCGGATATAAGGACACGCACTGGGGTTGGAGAGATTAGAAAGTGGGATGAAAAATGGGCTGATGTTAGAGAGAGTCATGGGAATTTCGGGTGGGTTTGAGGAAGGAAAATAGCTTTCCCCTTTCCTCTAGGTGGGTTCTGCTGCCCCAGAGTTCACAGGGGGTTCAACTCGGGCCTGGGCAGGGCCAGATCTGGGTCCCAGCTTGTCCTGGAAGCTCCGCCCCAAGCGGAAGGGCCAAGCCCAGGTTTGAGGGGGGGGGACTGGCAGCAGCCTGCTGAGCCATTGGGGGTGGAGAGGGGGAGGCCAGCAACAGGGAAATGCTGAGGGCGCTGGGGGAGGGAATTCAGGGGTTAAAAGCCATGGGTCCGGGCTGAAGTTGGAGGCAGCTAGCGGCGAAGCGCGGCACCCGGGCCTCTCTCCGAGGTAGGGTCCGCCTGGGGCGGGGGCGGGAGCGTCAGAGGGGAGGAGTGGGGAGAGGAAGGAGAGGTGAGGAGGGAAAGGAAAAGAGGGAGAACAGCTGAGTCAGGGAGATGGAGCGGGAAGCCAGAGGTTCAGTTATAGAGATAGAAATCTACAGAGCTGGAGAGGGTAGCGAGGGGGCGGAGAGCGGCGGGAGAGGGTACTAAGGCACCCGCTCGCTGGAGTGCACGGGTGGACGCGGGCGCACGCTGCCCCAGCCCCTCCTACCTCCTTACTGGGGCTCCCCACCGAGAATGGAAATTAGGGAGGGGGTGCAGATTCCAGGGTCAAGGTTCTCAGAGAAGGAGATTCAAGATTGGGAAGTGCAGGAGCAGTGGTGGGGAGGAGGGGCGGCCAGAGATGGGGGCTCAGCCAGCCCTTAACAACCCCCGAACTTCTCAGGCCCCGCCCGCCCTGCTCCCCATCCCTGAGCCGCCATGTGGCCCCTGGCCGCTGTGATCGCCTTCCTGACCGTGGCCTTGTCAGGCGGTAAGAATGCGCGGGGGTGGAGGCGGGGTGGCCCCCGGAACAATGGTAGGAGGGGTCAGGCCAGGAGTAGGGGGCGTGGGAGCCCCGAGCTCCGCCCACCGCCCACTCGGGGTCCGCGGGGACAGCCCCAGAGCTTCCTGCTTGTCCCTGCGTGACCTGGTTTCTCCGATGGGGTGAGCCCACTCTCCCCACCGACCCCAGGCTCCTCCGTGGGGCGTCCCAGATCTTCTGGGGCCCGCTCTATTTTTAAGTGTTCCGGATCTTACCCACCAGCCCCTTCCCTGATTTCCCGCCTCTGCACTGCCCACTCCCACCCGCACCCCCTGCCCCCGCAGCGGCCCCTCTCACATTCAAGGCCGCCCTGAGAGAGAGAGGAGTGAGACTCGGGTTCAAATCTTGATGCTGCTACTCTGAGCAAGTAAGTTAGCTTCTCTGTGTTTTTTTCATCTGTGAAATGAGAACACAGAAGTCCCTATTACGAAAGGTTGTTGTGAATATGAAAATAAGCTAGTGCACAGCAGATAGAAGGGGCTGGCAACTTAGTCATTATTACATTATTAGAAGTATTCGCTCTTCATTCTCAGCCCCTTCCAGAACCTTCTAGTTTGTTCTTCCTTTAATCCTCGGGGTGACCCCACACCTGATTCCACCCTGAGTCAGTCCCAAATATTTCTCTTCAGTTGAAGCGCCTTTTTGCAGGCAAATTCTCTGGAAACCCCATTCAGTCATCATCCTCCATCCATCCATCCAACCAAGCAGCCATTTAACCAACAGCTGTTGAGCACTAGGCACTGTGCTGGGTGTTGTACAGGCACACACAGAGTTCCTGCTCTTAACACCCAGATCCTAGCGGGGAAGGATGCACACATTATTCAAACAATTACCCAAATAATTAGTTAATAATTACAACTGTGACAGGAGGTGATAGCTTCGAGGAGCCAAGCCAGGAGCCTAGAGATGTAATGGAAGTACCTGGTCTGGAAGGCCCTGCCCCAAAGGACTAGACCCCTGAGCTGAGACCTGAAGAAGGGAGGAGTCCTCGGGCATCTGGCACCGGGCATGGGGCACCACCCTTGGCCTGAAGGTGGGGTGGTTTCTATCCTTTGGCACCACTCCCAGGACTCGTGCCCATGTCTCAAGCCCCTCCTGGGTACCACGCCCTGGGCTAGGAGCTCCAAATGCGTCTTGTGGAGCCCACAACAGCCTTATGAAGTAGGAGTACTATAATTAGTCCAGTTTCACAGCTAAAAACGTGGGACTGAGACAGCAGGTCCTTGCCCAAAGACACTGGGGGTGCCTGAGTCAGGATCCTGATCATGTTGCCTGCCCTGTCTCCAGCATCCTAGACTTTAGGTTCTGGCAACCATCTTCATTATTTTAGATCTAATGGTCTGCTTAGAATCAATTTTTTTTTAACTTACAGTATATTAAAGATATTATGTATTTATTTGAGAGAGCAAGAACGAGCAGTGGGTAGGGGCAGAGGGAGAGAGAGCGAGAGAAGCAGACTCCCTGCTCAGCAGGGAGCCCGATGTGGGACTCGATCCCAGAACCCGGAGATCATGACCTGAGCCGAAGGCAGACGCTTAACCAACTGAGCCACCCAGGCGCCCCATTAACTTACAGTATATTAAAAGTAAAGTTCATATCATTGTCCTAAATGGAAAAGAGCATCCTTTGCTATAAATAAAAGGTAAGAGGAAAAAAATACGTCCTGCACAATGTGACAAAAACAATGTGTTTCTTGGGTTGGACCATCTGACATTCCCGGTACTGTACCCTTTTGGACCTCCCCCAAAACAGTGACTGTAGATGGTTCAGCTTAATAACTTTTAGGTTACTGGCGAAAGGCTTCTGCTTCCTGGTTCTAAAAAGTGAGCTCAGGGACGCCTGGGTGGCTCAGTCAGTTGAGTAGCTGCCTTTGGCTCGGATCATGATCCCAGGGTCCTGGGATCAAGCCCCGCATCAGGCTCTCTGCTCAGTGGGGAGTCTGCTTCTCCCTCTCCCTCTGCCTGCCTCTCTGCCTACTTGTGCTCTCTCTCTCTCTCTCTGTATCAAATAAATAGATAAATAAAATCTTTAAAGAATAAATAAAAATAAAAAGTGAGCTCAGCGAGGATTAGAGAGGTGTTAAAAGCAGAGTAGCCCCATCATGAGACGTTCCTCCTCAACAAAATCAGGACTGGAAGAGAACTGGGCAGTGACTCTGTTTCCAAGGCTGCAATTTGGTGTCACTCACGCCTCATTTCCATACCACCTAAAATGACCTTGTGCCCACCAATGACTCCTGTCCCCAATTTTGAGAACCGCTGAGCTAATCTTGAGGCTTATGCAGGTGGGAGAGCTGGCCCACAGAGGAGAGGAACCTGCTGGCCACAGAGCTGGGGACCTCCTGTAGTAGCCAATAATTAATAACAGTCCTCACTTCTGAGCATTTGCTTAATGCCAGGTACTGTGCCCAATGAGAGATATTTTCTTTTTCTTTTTTTTAAAGATGTTATTTATTTATTTGAGAGAAAGAGAGCCCAAGCAGGGGAGAGTGGCAGAGGGAGAGGGAGAAGTAGGCTCCCCACTGAGCAGGGAGCCCCATGCGGTGCTCGTTCCCAGAACCCTGGGATCATGACCTGAGCCGAAGGCAGACACTTGACCAACTGAGCCACCGAGGTGCCCTGAGAGATGTTTTCCTGCTTTACAGCTGAGGAAGCTAAGGCTGGTGACTGGTACAGGAATGTAAACAAATATAAAGAGAAATGAATAGTGAGCATGGTTCTGATGAAAATCAACAGGGGGGGATGTAATAGGTAGTGACTGGGGGGCTGGGAGGGACACTATTAGACCAAGTGGCCAGGAACCTGGGATGGCTTCTGAGGAGGTGATATTTGAGCTGAGCTGAGCTCTCAGAGTCAATAAGGACACAGACATGTAACCTGTAGATTCTGAGTGCCATCAAGTAGAATATTTCCTAGATATGATGTCCTATGTCTGTCCTGTCCAATATGGTAGCCACTGGCCATGTGGGGCTCTTGAGCATTTCAAATGTAACTGGTGTGGTTGAAGAACTGAATTTATTTCATTTTAATTAGTTTAAATTTAAATATCCACATGTAGCTAGTGGCTACCATTCTGAGCAGCACGGAACTAGATAAAGAACTGTGTCTGGAGAATGGGTCCACGAGTCCGGAACAGAGTGTGTGAAGGGGACAGGTAGGAGATGGGGCCAAAGGGGCTCACAAGAGTCAGATGTTAGAGTCCTGCAAACTTTGAATTTGAGAGTGGTTAGGCTATGGGTTGTATTTAAAGCCATCGAGGCACCCAGTAAATACATGTTGGATGGATGGATGGCTGGATGGATACATACTTACTGCCTAGGTAGATGTGTAGGTCAGTCTCATTCCTATTCCTGGAATCCATCCCCACGGTGGGATGAGGAAATGCAGGTGGGAAGAAAGTCAGGTTTCCACTTACCCATCAGAAGCTTCCTTGTTCCATGAACTCCGAACCCCCAATGGAGTTAGCACTTGTGCGGAAAAGGACTTCGTCTTCTCTTTGCCCTGACTCATCTCCATTACATGGAAGATGGCAACTCCTAGAGGCCAAGAAGTGAATCGTCAGCTCCTGGTCATCCAGAGCAAAATTCTGACCTTCTCCCCAAGCCCAGTGCCTCCTTCCCTGCCTCGGACCCCAATTTCCTAACATTTTCTCTTCTTCACCAGGCATCTCTCAGGAATATCCCAAGATTCTCAACGGCACCAATGGGACCAGCGGGTTTCTCCCGGGTGGCTACACCTGCCGCCCCCACTCTCAGCCCTGGCAGGCAGCCCTGCTAGTTCAAGGGCGGCTGCTCTGTGGGGGAGTCCTGGTCCACCCCAGATGGGTCCTCACTGCAGCACACTGTCTGAAGGAGTATGTGGGGGTCAGGGCAGCAGGAGGGTAGGGATGAAAATGGGGCTGGGGTGGTGGGAGAGTGGAGCTAGATTGAGGATGAGGTCGGAGTTAGGGCTGGGGTTGGGGATGGGATTGGAGTTGAAGTGTGGAAGATGTTTGGAGAGGAGGAAAGTGGTGGAGATGGGCTTCTCCTCCCTAATCACCTCCTTCCTGCACCCACAGCCGGTACAGAGTTTACCTGGGCAAGCATGCCCTGGGGCGCGCGGAGGCTGGAGAGCAGGTGAGGGAGGTAGTCCGCTCTATTCCCCACCCTCAATACCAGATCAGCCCCACCCACCTGAACCATGACCACGACATCATGCTTCTGGAGCTGCAGTCCCCAGTCCAGCCCACGAACCACATCTGTGTCGTCCCTCTCCCCCACAACGACCATCTCCCCGCCGGTACCTGCTGTCGGGTGTCTGGCTGGGGCACCACCACCAGCCCCCAGGGTAGGCACCCTCACAGGTGGCCTGAGGTGTCAGTGGCTGGGAAAAGTGGGGTAGAAACAGGAGGGAAGGTTGGAGGAGAATTCCTTTGTATATATAAGTAACAAGTGTATAGTTATATGTTACATATCGCATATATATGTTTTATATATATATCCTTCATATAAATATATAAATTTTATAAATATATAGTTATATATGTCTCATATATCCTTTCTATAAATGTCTATTTATAAATATAAAGTTGTATGTCATAGATTATGTAGTTATAGATACTTTAAAACATTTAAATTTATAAATATGTATAAAGTTATGTTATATTTCCCTTATGTAAATGTACATAGAGTTGTAAAGCTATATATTATATATAATGTTATAGATCAAATATCATATAAACTTATTCTTTATATATATAAATTAATAAAAACAAATAGGGTAGTATATGCTATATATTACGTGTATATTTATATAAATATACATCACTATACATTTGTATATGCAGATTATATAGATTGATTTTTCTAAATCATAAATTCTATATTTATTTAGATACGTTTGAGTATAAATTATGTATTATATAAATTATACATAAATATATTTAAATAAATATGTAACATAAATTTGATATATTGGTAGGTATGTATTTGTTAAACATAAGGAAATGTTAGGTGTATCCTTTGTGTATAAATTACATGTGCATGAATAGAAAGTTGATCCTTATAGCAGCAAGGGCCCTTTGCATCGTCTTAGTGGTGCCCAAGCTTCCTTCCATCTCATTCCCTCTTCCTCCCTGACTTGCCATCTCTCTTCCTTGTTTTCCCCATCCCCAGTGCTCTGTCTCTCACCATCTCCCACCGTCCCTCTCCTCGGCTCCCTCCCTTTTATGGCTCTTCCATCCCAGTCTCCTATGTTCTTTCCATCTTCCCCTCCACTTCCCTCCTGTTTCTCTCCACACCTGCCTCCTCCATCACTTTCCCCAGATACATGTCCCATTTCTTCCCCATCTTCCCCCTTCCATCCGTTTTCTACCAACTGTCCTGTTTAACTTCACCCCTTAGCCTGTCCTAGACAGACATCCTTAGACTCTCTTCTCTCTCCTCCCCAGTGAGTTACCCCCAAACCTTACAATGTGCCAACATCCAGCTACGCTCAGATGAGGAGTGTCGTCAAGTCTACCCGGGGAAGATCACACCCAACATGCTTTGTGCCGGCACAGAGGAGGGTGGCAAGGACTCCTGCGAGGTGAGAACAAGGGGGTGGTGGGATGCCATGGGCCAGGTTGGGAAGCAAGGATGGAGGTGGGGTCAGATGCTGGGGGGAAAGGACTTGCTTCTAGCCTTGAAGGAAGCAGCCTTCTAAAATGACATGTCCCCTAGCATAGAGGGTCAAGATAAAAAGAGCGTACCCATGGCTGGAGAATATAATTCATCATAAGCCTCAGCTTTAACTGACAGTGGCGGCCCAGATCCCTGTGTTGAGATTCATAAAAGTTAGCATTCTTTCGGATGCAAGTGACAGAAACCCAACTCCAACCAGCTTAAGCAAGACACACTGGCTTTTGTAACTGAAAAATCCAGGAGTGTCTTGCTTCAGGCACAGATGGATCCAGGTGCACAGATAATGTGTTTAGGACTCTGTCTCCTTTCAACTCTGCTCTTCTCTCTTCTGTTTTTGTCTTCATTCTCAATTAAGCTTTTCCCATGCAATAGCAAGATGGCCCCAGCAGCTTTGGGCTTACATCCCACCCTCCTAAGCAACTCGACTAAAAAGTTTTCCAGTTGTTTACATAAACATCTTGAGTGTGAGTCTCACTAGTCTGACTTAGGTCATGTGTCCTGGACCAACATTCTGGCCAGAGCTGTGGGATTCTCTGGTGGACCAAGTCTGTCATGGGACTGACTGTGGGACAGGAAGGGGCAGGGACAAGCAAGGATTGAGGGAAAGGAGGGGACTTTCCCCAAAAAAAGAAAATCAGGAGGCAGTTATCAAAATAAGGGGAAATAATACTACACGGGCAAAAACCTCCACAAACACAAGAAACAAAACCTATGTTCAATAGAGGAGGCTTCTGAGATTGAGTTTTGGTTCAGTGGGAAAGAGCAATGAATGATTTAATGATGTGTGCCTCGATTAATCAGTGACGTCTGTCTTGGGTCCAGGGCGGGAGAAGCGGAAATACACATGTGGCAGACCCTAACCAGATGTGGATGAGTTCACTCAGTAGTGAGCTGGCTCCAGGGAACCATAAAACCCCAGCAGAGTTGGGGGTGGGGGGAAAGGCAGCACCAGAGAACTGGGAGTGGGCATTGAGCTAAAGTGTCACCACTCTAATGAGACTGAGGAGCAGAGAAAAACGTGGAGAGAGAAGTCTTACTCTTGGTCTCCATGTGCATCCAGCTCCATCTTTCCCTTTGTGTCTCTTTTGTTTGTCTTCTTGTGTTCCTGTTTCTTATTCTCTCTGTGTGCCTGTCTCTCTTTGTCTCTGCCTCTGAGTGTGTCTCTCTCCATTTTTCACTCTTTCCCACATGTCCCAGCCTGTGCCTTTGGCTCCACCAAGGACCCCACCTCTCTCTCTTCCCCCACTCAGGGCGACTCCGGGGGCCCCCTGATCTGTAATGGAACACTCCATGGCATCATCTCCTGGGGAGACTTCCCATGCGGGCAGCCCAACCGGCCTGGTGTCTACACTCGAGTCTCTCAGTATGTTCTGTGGATCCGAGACACAATTCGAAAACATAAAACCCAGGAGCAGAAATGGACGAAGGGCCCACAATAAAAGCCGGGTTGGCTCACCTGCCTCCTTCCTCCCTCTGTGCCCTCCTCACTCCATTTGCCTGATTAGCCCAGCCCATCTTGGTCCCTCCCAAAGTTCCACTTGAACCAGTGATCCATGTTCTCAGTGTGTCTGATCCTAGCTGACGTTTCGTGTTTCAAAAGCATTCAGTCACTTCCAATATTATGGTCTCCCAGATACTGCATCCTGAAACACCTCGGTACCCTGAACGTTCCAACCCGGACAATGTTCCAGGACTCCCACTGTTTCAACATAATCCCCAATAGCCATCTAGATGTTCTGTCTGTGGAACACACTGAATACATCCATTGGCGCATCTCAACAATATTCTATGTCCCATGAATGGAACTTCCTTGACAACATCCTATACCCCTTCAAATATTTATTTATTGATTCCAGGCACTTCTGTGTTTGGTGCTCAAGAAAGATCTAGACTCCTGTGATATTTCATCTTGAAAATATTATCTTGTGCCCAGAATCTGCCCCAACAATATTCTAGGCACATCTGAATGATTAATCACATCACAGCTAGTATTGAATCCTCATAAAGGTTCATTCTCACATAGTTTGGGGTCTCCCAAGTGTCCCTTCTCTACCTACATCCCACATTTTGCCAGTGTTCCCTGTCTCTGAATCCCCATGCCCACTAACGATCAATATCACACTAGATTAGCATTCTGGGGTTCAGTACCCAGAGGGGCCTCCGTGCCTAGACCCTATTATCTGCCAAATATTGTCTTTTTATCTCCCCCACAGCATCTTTGTTCAGTGATCCCAAATGCAGTGGTTAAATGCTCAAGCCACCGAGTCCCTGCTTTGAGCAAAACATAGAACTGCCCCTCTATTTTTTCATCTGCAAGTGGGGATCATCATTGCTCCTCAGCACTGTTATGATTTTTTACTTATTTTTTTACTTTTTATTATTTTTTAATTTTATTATGTTAGTCACCATACGATACATCATTAGTTTTTGATGTAGTGATCCACAATTCATTGTTTTCATATTAACACCCAGTGCTCCGTGCAGTACGTGCCCTCCTTAATACCCATCACCGGGCTAACCCATCCCCCTGCCCCCCCCCTAAAACCCTCAGTTTGTTTCTCAGAGTCCATAGTCTCTCATGGTTCATCTCTCTCTCTGATTTCCCCTCTTCATTTTTCCCTTATGATTAATGTTAAGCACTTCCATTAATATTATTTGCATGGTTCTCTGTAGAACATCATCTTAGGGTGTAAACAACAACCCCTCAAATTTGCAGTGTCCAAAAAGTGTTCCATTTGGGCTTCCTGGCTGGCTCAGTTGGTAGAGCATGCAACTCTTGATCTCAGGGTCCTGAGTTCAAACCCCAGGCTGGGCATAGAGCTTACTTAAAACAAAACAACAAAAAAAGAAGTTACTTTTTTCAGCCTTTGTTCAATGCTGACCATCTGCAGGCACCCTTCTGGGTGTTGGTAAATACAACTTTATTTATTTAGCAAATATTGGCACTTACCACAAGCCAGGCACTGTTGCAGGCACAGATGATAAACAGTGAATTAGATAAAACTTCTGCCCTTGTAAAGCTTGCGTTCTTTGCAAGGAGACACAATTACAAAAAAAAAAAAAGAATAAGGAGATAGACTGAAGTGGCAATGTGAACCATGGCAAAAAAAGCAGAGACAAAGGATAAGGAATGTTGGGTTGGGGGAGTGAGTGGAGTTGCTATTTTATTATTTTATGTAAGTTCTATGCCCAACGTGATGCTTGTACTCATGACCCTGAGATCGAGTCACATGTTCTACTGCCTGAGCCACCCAGGTGCCCCGGAGTTGCTATTTTTTATTTCTTTTTAAAAATTTTATTTATTAAAATAAATAAATAAATAAAAATAAAAAATAAAATAAAAATTTTATTTATTTATTTAACAGACACAGCGAGAGAGGGAACACAAGCAGGGGGAGTGGGAGAGGGAGAAGCAGGCTTCCCGCGGAGCAGGGAGCCCGATGCGGGGCTCGATCCCAGGACCCCGGGATCATGACCCCAGGGTTGCTATTTTAAATAGGATGGTCTGGGGAAGAGCCCTGAGATGGTGACATTAAAAAACAAAACAAAACAAAACAATGAAAGGATGGAGGGAGAGAGCCAAGTGCCCATCTGGGGAGCAGCACCCCATGTAGAAAATACAAATGCAAAGGCTCTGAGGCAGGAGCCAGACTGGTGCACCTGAAGATTGGGAAGATGGTGAAGAGGTTGGTGTGGAAGTGACTGCACTTCAAGAGCTCAAGAGGTGAAGGTTCTTGGACCAGGTGATGTTCTCAGGGGAGTTAAGGAGGCAGATTCTGGATCTGCTTGAAGAGATTGTTGGACAGTATCTGCTGACATCAGATGAAGAATGTGAGAGAAAAGACAGCCAAGGAGACCTCAATGCTTTGGCCTGAGCAACCGTATACTAAATGGAGCTGCCATTTACTAAAATTTTGGAAGGAAGAGATTTGCAGAGAAATGCTGGGAGTTTTTGTTTTGAACTGTTTATTAGACAGTCAAGTGGCAATAAACTCTGCTCTCAGGGGATTTACAGAAAATTAACAACTAAATAACTGCAAATTGTGATGATTTCTATGTGATAATAAATGTAATCCATGAAGGATCTAAACAGGGTTCTGTGTTAGAAAATTAGAGGGGAGGCTGTTTTCCACAGGTAGTCAGCAAGGGCTTCTTGGAGGAGGTGGCATTTGGCTGAAGACCTAAAAAGTGAGAGGGACCCATACTGTGCAAAGAACAGAAGGAGGGAGCCATTATCTTTCAGGGTCCACCATCCCTGGTTCCTATAGGGGAGACTGTAGTTTAGCATTTAAAAGCACACGGGGTGGGGGCTCCTGGCTGGCTCATTCGGCAGAGCCTGAGACTCTTGGTCTTGAGGTTGTGAGTTCAAGCTCCACGTTGGATGTACAGATTACTTAAAAATAAATAAAAATGAATGAATAAAAGCACAGAGGATGGAGTCTGAAAGATCTGGTTGTGGGTGGAAGAATCTTTTGGGAGTGTCTGTTTCCTCCTCTGGCACTAACAGGACCTACTGCTCAAGGTTGTTGAAAGATTGACATTTAAAGACTGCACTCAGCAACTTCTCAATCAGAGCAGCATGATGTAGTAGCTAAGAACAGAGTTTCTGAGGCCAGGCTGCCTGGGTGTGAATTCCAGCTCTGCCACTTATTTAACCCCATGACTTACCTTCATGCCTCAGTTTTCCTACCACTCCAATGGGTATAACACTGGTACTTAACACCAAATTGCATAAAGACCTAAAAGCTAAGGGTCAAACCATAAAGTTAATGGAAGATAATGACAGAGAACATTTTTGTGACTTAGGGGTGAGGAAAGACTTTAAAACTTCAGATGGACTAATCATAAGCAAAAACTGTTTAATCTGACTAAGGATTTTCAGTTCAACAAAAGACAACAAGAACAAAGTAAATCAATGGGGGAAGATACTTGCAAAGTGTAATATTGACCTGGCATTGGTATCTAAAATGTGCAAGGAAATCCTGCACATAAACAAGAAGAATACTCAGGGCTATGAATGGATTTGCAGAGGAGGAAACAAACAGGAAGGTAAGATGAAAGATGTACAGACTCATTAGTCATCTAAGAAACACAAATACAAATAACAATCTCTTTATGTTTATTAGATAGATTAGAAATCTTTAAAGTGAAATAACCCATGTATTGGCAGGGATGCAGAGACAATACTCTAGTGCACAGCTGGTATGAATGGACGCTGTCCAGTTATTTTGGGAAAGTAATTTGGCACTCCTTGGCTGAATTAAGTATATGCACACCCTAGGACCCAGTAGTTCCACTCATGAGGTCTATCCTAGGGCAGTGATCATGCAGATCACAAAGAGGCAAGTATGAAGTGTCTGTCACTCATTTCTTTGTTGTGCTGGGAATTAGAGGAAAACTGAGCACCCACCAATGAGGGTGGGGGTGGATGTTAGGACATGGTGGAGAGCGCCAAGGAGGACCACACAGCATTTACAAGCAACAGGCTAGATGCGCACGTGATCGGAATCTTAAAGGTATAGTGCTACCAACTTCAATGGTGAAAGTTAAGAAGATTGACAGTATCAAGTGTTAGCAAAGATGTGGGGCATTGGAATGCTTATACGCTGCTGGTGGCAATGCAAAGTGGGACAACCACTTTAGAAAACATTGGGCAATTTCTTATAGAGTTAAACATACACATCATATGATCCCGCAGTGCCACTCCTAGGTGCCTGGCTAAGAGAAATGAAAACATATGCCTACACAATGATGTGTACATGAATGTTTATAGCAACATTATTTGGAATAACCCGGAAACTGGAAGCAACCCAGATATCCAACAACTGGTGAATGGATGAAGGCTGTTGTATATTCCATGCTGTGGGATACTGCACAGCAATAAACAGGAATGAACTATTGACAGAGAAATGCAAAAACATGGGTGATTCTGAAATGCATTATGTTAGTGAGAGAAGCCAAACATTTATATGATCTAAAAGGCAAAATGATAGTGGCAGAATGTAGATCAGTGGTAGCCTGGGGCAGAGGAGGGAGGGAGAGCTTTTGCTGAAGGGGTGCAGGGCAGCTTAAGGATGGGGAGCAAGGTGAGAGGTACTGTTCTATGTTTTGATTATAGTGGAGGTTGCCCAATAGTCTCCAGTTTCCAAAATTCATCAAATCGAACACCTAAAATGAATGGATTTTAATTTATGTAAATAATACCTTCTTTAAAAATGAAAAAAAAGGCTTGTTCTGAGCTTAAAAAAGAAAAACTGTATACCACAATACTGCTGACGTAAAATCAAACTACACAGAACTCTACACAGTGCTTTGCACACAAAACAATATACAATTTGTAAGAACATATTCTAATTTAAAAAATATACAACACTGAATGTACTAAGTGCTACTAAACCGCGCACCTTAAATGGTGACATTTATGTGAATTTAACTTTACCTTTTTAATTTTTAAAAATGTAAAAATTTTATGTATGTGACTCTCTTAGTTTTTATTTTTATTTTTTTAAAAGATTTTATTTATTTGAGAGAGAGAATGAGAGAGAGAGAGAGAGCACACATGAGAGAGGGGAGGATCAGAGGGAGAAGCAGACTCCCCGCCGAGCAGGGACCCTGATGTGGGACTCGATCCCGGGACTCCAGGATCATGACCTGAGCCGAAGGCAGTCGCTTAACCAACTGAGCTACCCAGGCGCCCGTCTCTTGTAGTTTTTAAAAGGATTTAAAAAATAAAATAAAATAAAAAATAAAAGGCTATGCAATAAAAAATACAATAGCAGAAGGTACTCATTGATAAAGGTGACAAAGAATACATAGTAACAAAGATAATAGCAAAGATACACAGTAATAAAAGCAATAGCAAAAGATACACAGTAACAAAGATAATAGCAAAGATGTGCAATGGTGAGGACAATAGCAGAAAGGGAAGGAGACAAAAGGAATAAGGTAATAAGGAAAACAAAAGAGGGACTTGTACATATCACTCACAATAATGTGCCACCAGTGAATTCCTCTCTGCACACCTGAGGCTTTAGAACACTCTAATCACAAACTAATGATGTACTATATGTTGGCTGACTGAACATAATAAGAAAAAAAAAAGATCTAAATATATTAATACATTTAAAAAAAAATAGCACCTACGTGGTGAGAGGGGTCTTGGGAGGATTAATTGCATTAATATGTGAAAAGCACTCAGAACACCTGCCACCCGAGTGAGTGCTTACTGAGCAGTGCTCTCATTAGTACGGATCATTGTTCTTACTGACAAAATTGTTATGATGATTTGTCTCCAAGGCCCCAGAGCCAGAGCAGACAGCCTTGGGCGATTTGGGAGCAGCCAGCTGGGGATTTGGGAGAATGGGAGGCGGCCGCCCAAATCCTTCTTGTGGAACAAAAAATAATGACATACCTGAGTTGGAGGTTCTGCCTGGCCAACAACACCTTAATTCAGAAAGGCTGGCCAGGTGGCCAGGCTTCTCAGGCATCCCTCTGCCCGCCCTCCCTCCCTCTCCTGGGATTTTGCAGCCACTTGCCCTCCTCTTCCTGTTTTCGCTCAGGGGAATTTTAATAACAATGGGATCCTGTGCAGGAGGGATTTGGAAAGCTGGTGGTTGTGAGGGAGGGGCTAGAAAAGTCTTTTGGAAAAGACTGAAGAGACTGAAAGCCTTCGGAAGGGGAGTGTGTCAGAGGTGTAACCACGCTTCCCAGCGTTGGCCTGGCACATCAAGCCCTTGCTTTTTATCCTCCCAAGGCCCCAGATGGGGAGATGTCAGCTCCTAGACTAGACTCAGGCTAAGGAGTTCTCCCTCTAGCCTGAAGGGTCCAGGCCAAGCTCAGCCACTTCCCCTACTGAGAGGCCTTTTACGAGGGACTAGGCTGGACTTCCCAGCCTAGTAGGGGTATTGGTCTCTGCACGCAATCCCAATGTGTGGAGGTGGGGTTCCCCAACACCATCAAGCAACTGTCCCACAGTTTAGGTTAACTACACTATCTACCAGGAGGTACTGTCAGATCACATAGGTTAAGGGCTCAGTCCTGCAAGACTGCCCCCTACCTCTGCCTTCGGATGCCAATCTCATGTCCTAGTTCTTTACCTGTGCTTCTGGACAAGTGCTATATAGATCGGAGGGTTCCACGACATCCCCCTTGGGTTGGAAAACTTTGCCAGAGCGGCTCACAGAACTCAGAGAAACATTTTACTTACTTGATCACCAGTTTACTGTAAAAGGATAAAACTCAGAACAGCCAGGTAGAAGAGATGGATAGGGCAAGATTTGTGGGAAGGGGTACGGAACTTCCTTACCCTGTCTGGGTGCACCATTCTCTCTGCATGTGTTCACCAACCTGGAAACTCTCTGAGCCCCGTCCTTTTGGGTATTTGTGGAGGCTTCAGGGCATAGGCACAATTGATTGACTCATTGTCCATTGGTGATTGATTCCATCTGCAGTCCCAGTCCTCTCCCATTCTTAGGTGCTTTCCCCGAAAGTCATTCACAGGACAAAAGACACTTTTTTTTTTTTTTTTTTATGTCTTTTGCTTTCTTAGGAAATTCCTAGAGTTTTAGGAGCTCTGTGCCAGGAATGGGGACTAAGACCAAAAACATACTTCTTATCCTAAATCACAATATCACAGGGGCAATGGGCATATAAGCCCAAGTTTCCATTCTAACGAGTTCAATGACAAGACAAAAGAAGCAGACAGGCTGTGTGGGAGGGTAGAGGGGGCGGAGGCCCAAGGGAGGACTTTTGGAGGAGAGATGATGGAGGATAATGTTGTAGCCACCCCACAGAAACCGATGGACTCCTCCATCTGAAAGTTGGCGCACATGTCTGGCCTGACGTGCCACACATGCACTACAGGGTCCCTCCTGCCTCTGGGGGTGGCCACATTTGGCACTGTGAACAGGAGTGTAGATGACCACGGGGTCTTTCTCATCATGCTGTCCTGCTCACTGGCCCTGCTGGCTGCTGGTGAACATGCATTTGAGACTGTGCTGCTTGGCACTGCATCTGCTGTTGCAGACTTAACCAACCCAAGTCAGAAGCTTCCATAGTTGGCCTTCAGGAACAGAGGTGTGGGGCTGGGGGCTTCCATCAAGTGGCTCTGGGTAGCATGTCTGCGTGCAGACCTCTCTGTGTGCCTCTTCCCAGCTCAAGAGTTCTGGGCAGGGGCGGAGTTGGAGGGGGTGGGCTGAAAGTTCCAACGCTCTAATCATGCTGTTGGTTCTCCTGGCAAGCAGATTGCCTTTTCCTCACCTCAGCAGCATAAATTCTGGTAGGGTTGAAAGCAGATTTTGGCTCAGGTCATGATATCAGGGTCTTGAGATGGACCCGGGGCAGGCTCTGGGCTCAGCGCAGAGTTGGCTTGTCTCTCTCCCTGCCCTAGCCGAGCAAGACACTAATGGCTGCAGAGGGCCAGACCTCTGGAGGCAGATTTCCGGGCCAGGAGCCAGGGAGCAGTGAGTGGTGGCTGCAGTCTTGGGATGGGATGTCTCAGAAGGAAGAGATCACTGGGTGCTAGGGAGAATCAGTGTCCCAAGGGTCCAGACCAGAGGACCGGCTGGGAGCTAGGGCCACAAGATGGAGCGAGCAGGGTCTGAGAACAGGTTGGTGGGGCATTTGGGGAGCTGGGTTTGGGTCACCCAGGAGGCTGTTGGATGCACAGACCTGAAGCCAGGGAGAGACTAAGAGCCATGCTATCGCAAGTGACAGGTGAAACTGCCCCGTGTATGCAGTCAGTGTGGAGAACAAGGCTTAGAACAGGCCCTGGGAACACCTTTGTTTGTCAAGGCACCAGGAGAGGAAAAAAGGCCTATTCATTACTGAGAGGCAGAAAGTGGGAGGGAAACCAGAAATGCATGAAGGAGGAAGGGGCAGGCCAGGTGGAATGCTGCCTGAAGGCTGAGTAAAGTGAGGACCAGGAGACCACGGGATTGCTCAATAGGGAAGTCTCTGGAGACCCAAAAAGACAGAGGCTGTGGGGGGCAAGCGGTGAGGAGATCTCTGTGGATAGGTTTGACTGGGAAGGATGGAAGAGAAACAGGGCAAGGCTCTGAGAGTGGTGGGGGGCCACTGGTTCTGATGCAACTCTGTGGTCCCACTGTCACCCAGCAGAGGGTCAGGCACACAGGGCATTTTGAAATGTTTGTTGAGTGAATGCATGAGTGAATGAATTGGACAGAGAAATAGAAGAGAGAGAGATAGAGATAGAGACAGAAGACAAAGAATAGCAGCAAGCTGTAACTGATAGTTCTTCACGGCTGAGAAAAAGATTCTGTCATCTAAGTCAGCTTTGAAAATTCTTTCTTCAGAAAGAAACTGGGAAGGGCAATTTTGAGAGTGTCTTCACTTAATGTACCTGATCTTCTCACCCATATTTTGTTGCCTTGTTTGATGATCCCAAGAGGAAGTAGTGTGTGGACAGGGAGCTGCCTCCCAGCCCTATCTTTCAGATGAACAAACGGAGGTCAAGCCAAAGCCTGATAGCCCCCAGTGAGTCATGGTGTGAGCTGAGGTTTCAGCCCAGTCTGTAGGATTCCAAAAGCTATCCTACTTTGAAACCTGTAAGAACATTCCTACGTTCTTCTGTTCACCCCTGTACTCATTCAGTTAGCCATTCATTTGTTCATCCATGTCTTTGGACAATGATTAATGATACAGGCTCTGGAGACAGCCTGCTTGGGTTCAAACTCTGGCTCTGGTACTTGCCAGCTGCATGACTATGGGTGAGTGACTTTATCCAGTCCTGCCTCAGTTTCCACATCTGTGATGGTCTCCATGCTGTGGGCCCTCAGCCCAGGTGTTGGCATAGCTGAGTTCTCTCTAGGAAACAGGCTGCATGTTGAGCTTACAATGATGCCCAACAGTAAAGCGTGGAGCTCGGGACTTGAGAGCTCTGGGGTCCTCCCCAGGGGAGGTGGCAAAGGTGCTCAGAGCTTTCCCTGAGTGCGGGAGGTGTGAGCATGAGGTTGTGAGCCAGTCCGTGCCCTCTTGAAGCTTCCAGCTACAAAAGAAGGGATTGGCTTTTTCCAGAAGCCACAAACTGCAAGACTGTATGTCAAAAGAGAACCACCAGGTAGCCACTCCCCACTCCCTATAGCCCCGGCACCACCAATCTGCTTTTTGTCCCTGTGCATGCGCCTGTTCTGGACATTTCACATACATGGGATCATACAAGATGTGGCCTTTGCGACTGACTTCTTTCATCCTAGCATACTGTTTTCAAAGTTCATCCACATTGTGGCAGGTGTCAGTGCCGCACTCCTTTTTCTGGCTGCATAATACTCCATGGTATGGATAGACCGTATTTTATTTACCATTCATCATGGGATGGACATCAGCTTCATGGGTACAGAGTCTCTTTTGGGGCTGAAGAAAATGTCCTGGAATTAGGTTGTGGTGATGGTTGCACAGTGGGTTGAGTGTGGTGGAATTCACTGAATTGTGGACTTGAAAATTGTTCAAGTGCTAAGTTTTATGTTATGTGAATTTTACTTTAAAAAAGTAGAGGCAAGGCACCTGGGTGGCTCAGTCGTTAAGCATCTGCCTTCAGCTCAGGTCATGATCCCAGGGTCCTGGGATCGAGCCCCATGTCGGGGCTCCCTGCTCCACGGGAAGCCTGCTTCTCCTTCTCCCTCTGCCATCCTCCCCCACCCCAACTTGTGCTCTCTCTCTCTCTCTGTCAAATAAATGAATAAATAAATCTTTAAAAAAAGTAGAGGCAGAAAGAGAAGACAAGAGAGAGTGCGAGAGAGAAAGAAATCTGTGGGGGAACCATAGGTGTTTGGGGGTTTTTGCTGATATTTTATTTTATTTTAAAGACTTCTTACGGTAAGTAATCTCTACACCCAACGTGAGGTTTGAACGTGCAACCGCAAGATCAAGAGTTGGCATGCTCTACTGACTGAGCCAGTCAGGTGCCCCGGCCAGTATTTTAAAATCAGGAAATGTCCTACCATAAATTTGAATTTCCAGCTTCTTTTGAAAAGCCATGGGAACTGACAGTGCTGGTGTGTGTTCCAGAGGGCAGCTCCCGACTGGAGCTGAGAGTGAATTTTATTGCATGTAAATTGCATCTCCATAAAAGCAGAGCCCCCAGAAATCCAGAAATAGAGAGGGCTTGAGTTAGGTGGTGTTTCAAAACAAATCAAAAGCTAAAGACAGCACAGATTGTCTTGTCCCTGGTTCTCTCTCCATCCCCTGTCCCTTTCTTTCTCGGTGGAAGCCCTCATGCAGAAAATAACCCACAGACTTTCAAGGAACTAGATAAATGGACTACATGCTGATAGGAAGAGTGGGCTTCTTTGCAGGAAACGGGGTGAACCGTGCATTGAGAAAATTCAATTAGAATAAACTCTGGGGAACCCAGTTTAGAAACCTCTTCAGTCTCTTCCTGATCACCTATTTCGAAATCTCTTCCTTCTCTTTCTGGGCTCTCTCTGCTCTTGCTTTCCCTGCTTCTCCCTTCCACTGTCTGAGCTCTTAGCCACCTACCCTCCTGCCTATTTCCTGCACAGGGTGGGGAGGGGCCCGAGTGTGGGCGCCCCCACCCTCCCTCAGCTTTCCTCACCTCGTCGGGAATCGGGATTAGAACCCAGCTCCCAGATCACCTTGAGTCATGGGTCTCTGGCACTGGCTTGGAGAGGAGGGGAGAAGGAGTGGGGTCGGGTCTTCACCCCACAACCGTCCTGGCCCCCTCCACCACCCCCCCATTTAGTTGTAAAGCTCAATTAGGTGCCACTAGAGTTTCTACAGGATTAGAGGGTGCCCCACCCCATGTCTTCCTGCTCCCCTTCCCTCAACCAGGAAATTGCATGGGCTGGGACAAAGAGAGTTAAAAGCTGTGTCACCTGCCGGTCTGGGGCAGACAGACGGAAGGAGGGGGACAGGTGGGGCAGCATGACAGGTGGCTGAGAAGCCAGGTGGACAGTGGGAGAGTTGACTGGCAGGGTGGCAGGTGGATGACAGAACAGGCAGGTAGTGGACAGACAGATAACAGAGACAGACAGGCTGAAACTGTGACAGCCACATGGAGGTCCCAGCAGGCAGATGGACAAGGTGAGGAGGGGGCAGGTGGTCACCAATAGGGTGACACCCAAGGCAGACAGAGAGGGGGATGGGCAGGCATCCCGTCCTCTTGGGAGTTGCTGGTGGGAGGGGTGGGCAAAGCAAGGGGTGAGTTGACAGGGAAAGGGCCATGTCTGAGATCCCCCACGTTTCCCAGGACCTGGAGGCAGGCCACCCTGGGTTCCAGCATCTTGTTGCTCCTCTCTGTTACTGGTGAGTTCCCCAGGAGGATGGGAGCCCCATCTCCCCTTCCAGGTTTTGTCCCCAGCCTGGCACGGAGGAGGGCAAGGGGCTCCCTCTGTACCTCCGATCACCTCCACCTCTTGGGGCCCTGCCACCTCTGTCCCCCTGTATGTTTTGCACTATCTCTCCTCTGTGTCTTCCTGTCACCATGCCTCTGTCCTTTCTCTCTCTCTGTGGATCTCTGTCTCTGTCTCCCTCTTATCTTTAAGTATCCCTCTGCCTTTTTCTCTTTCTCTTCCTCTCTGTGTCTCTGGGCATTGCTGGGTCTTTTCGTATTTGTCACTGTGTCCATGTCTCCCCGACCCTCACTCTCTCTCAGGGGCTCTCTTTCTCTTGTGTCTTCGTCTCTGCATCTCTCTCCCTATCTCTGACTCCCAGTCTCTAGATCTCTGACCCCATCTCTCTGGCCCACACCCCGTCCTCAGGGCTCAGTCAACCCGCCACAGAGAAGATTATCAAAGGCAAGGAGTGTGCCCGTCACTCGCAGCCTTGGCAGGTGGGGCTGTTTGAGGGCACCCGCCTGCGCTGTGGGGGCGTCCTCATTGACCGCAGGTGGGTCCTCACAGCGGCTCACTGCAGTGGCAGGTAAGCCCCTGTCTGGATGGTCCCTTCTAGGGGTAGGCAAAGGAAAGGTGGTGGGAAAGGGAGCCCTCAGGGTAAGGGCTCAGGAGAGGGGGGTGCCATGGAGCAAGGAGATGGTCCTGCCACAAGAAGGTCTGAGACTAGACAAAGAGTAAGACTTCCTCAACAGTGGGCTGGGGTGAGGTGGGGAGGGCAGGAAGGGTCCTGGAACCTGCCCACCTACCTGCTCCTTTCCCTTGTGTTCCCCTTCCTTCCCAGATGACCTCTGTCACCATCCCAGCCTTTCTCTGACCCAGTCTGGGC
The DNA here is from genome assembly GCF_003265705.2 of Callorhinus ursinus. Lineage (NCBI taxonomy): Eukaryota > Metazoa > Chordata > Mammalia > Carnivora > Otariidae > Callorhinus > Callorhinus ursinus. The sequence continues at coordinate 680,474 of NW_027397133.1, forward strand.
AACCTCTCTGGGCCTCAACGGTCCCATCTGTAAAATGAAGGGACTGGACTTTTCCAGTCTGAAACTTCGAGGTTTTTTCAAAAGGGAAGTTTCAGACACGAAGAGATGGATTGATTCAGGGACAGAACAGAGAGAGTCCACTCATTACTCACTCGTTCCTTCAGCTGAGGGTGCTGACAGCCCAGGCAGCCTCTAGGTGGTAAGAACAGAGCAGTGAGTATGACAGTTGGATGTCTCTGCCTCAGCTAAGAGGATCAGGAAGGGACAGAGATGCAGGGGCTCGGGGAGAAGTAGGCAAACACAGGAAATGGAAAGATGGTGACAGAGGTGAGAGACAGAGCAAGCCTGTGAGGGAGTGAGGACAGACACTGAGATGCAGAACAGCAGAGAGGCTGGAGGGCCGGGGATCCAGGGGCCCACCCTACCCTCACTGAGCCACCTTGACCCCCAGCAGGTACTGGGTGCGTCTGGGGGAGCACAGCCTCACCAGGCTGGACTGGACGGAGCAGATCCGGCGCAGCGGCTTCTCCATGACCCACCCTGGCTACCAGGGAGCCCTGCATAACCATGACAATGACCTCCGGCTCCTGCGACTGGGCACCCCCGTCCCTTTGACTCGCAGCATCCAGCCCCTGGCCCTGCCCACCACCTGTGCAGCGGCCGGCACCAAGTGCCAGATCTCAGGCTGGGGCATCACCAATCAACTATGGAGTAAGGGGACATCAGTGTCAGGGCTCAGGATGGGCAAAGTCTGGGGTGTAGGGCAAGAGATCAGGAGTCATGCCATTTCAACAGAAGGCTGTGTCAAGGGTCAAACATGAGGACTGTGGTGTGGGGTCAGAGATCATGGTGGGCCAGGGGTCTTGGGAGTCAAAGTGGTTAAGGGGTTGGGTATAGAGTCAGAAGTCATGGGTCAGGATGTGGTTGTAGGCCAGAGTTATGGCAGGGGTCATCAGACTGGAGCAAAAGGCATATATAAATAGAATCTTGGGGTAACGGGTCATGGACTCGAGTGTTAGAGGTCACTGTAGAATTGAGGACATGGGATCCAGATGTTGCACAAGCTGGCCATAATCTGAGGGTGGAAACTGGGTTCGATCAGGGATCACTGGTCTGGGATTGGAAGCCCTAGAGGTTAGGGGTCATGAGGTCCCGGCTCAAATAAACAGGGAAAATAAGTCACTTTGGAGTTGGCACCAATGGTTTATCGCTGAGTTTAGAAGTTTAAGAGAAGACGAGGAGTGTAGGGTCTGGAGACAGAGAGGGAACAGGAGGTCAAGTTGGGGCCTAAGTATAATAAGATTGAAGGTCAAAGGTCACAGCATCTGGAATTTAAAGAGAAAAGTGGGTCTGGATTCATCGCTTCTGAGGTTGGAGGGACAAAGGGTGTCTTGAGTTATGGCACTCAGTCATAGGTTAAAGGTCGGGGGACTGGGTCAATGAACTGGGGCAAGGGTCACTATGAAATGAAGTAATAAATCTGAAATTTAAACGTTTGCAGATTGTAGTGGGGGGTCATAGGAAAAGGGCAGGGTATAGACTTATATTTGGCTTCCTTGAGTCGTGGGAGGTAGCCTCCAAATGGGAAGCTTTGGGAAACCCTGTGGCTTCTGTCTTCCACCCCCAGACCCATTCCCGGACCTGCTGCAATGCCTCAATGTCTCCATCGTTTCCAGTGCCACCTGCCGGGCTGTGTTCCCCGGGAGAATCACGGACAACATGGTGTGTGCCAGCGGCACGGAAGGGGCGGATGCCTGCCAGGTGAGTGAATGCCGGCACCGCATGGTCACCCAGGGCAGGAAGCTGGGGACAGAGCAGGGAGGATGGGGGGGGAGAGAGATGTGGTCAGAAAGACCTTCCTTCTGGATCCGGAGGCGCAGGATAAGGCAGGAAGAGCCAGGTGATGGAGGACAAAGAGAAGGAGGGGTGGGTGGAGAGAACAGAGGGAGGGAGGGAACAGAGAAGGACAGATGGGAGGGGCACAGGAGAGGGAGAGGAAGAGGAAGAGAAGGTGGGGGAGGGCAAAGAGGTGGCAGAGATTTGGAACTGAGGTGTGTAACCGGTTGTCTCTCCCCATTCCATCCTCCAACTGATGCTGGCTCAGGCAAGAGCGAGAGAATCTAGCCTGGAGGCAGGAAAGGAGGCTGGTGGTCTCTCCTGCCCTCGAATTGGGTTCCCTTGCTCCCTCGGCTCCTCCAGGTTGGAGGCTGCCCCACCCCACTGGCTAAGGCTCCAGCCTTTGTGCCTGAGAGAACCTTTATAGATCCCGCCTTCCTTTGCTGGGATTGGTCACTGATGGTGGTGCTCTTTCCCTCATTGGTTAGCACACCAGCCAGTCATCCTCTATAGAATTCTTATAGGTCCCCGCCTCCTTTGCTGGGATTGGTCGTTGAAGATACTCATTGGTCAGAGCTCTAGCCGTTGTCCCTGAGAGACCCCCTCCCCCACCTTTTATGGAGTCCTGCCTTCCCTGGGATTGGCGTCCTAGGAACAGCATGTTCTTCCCTGTTGATCCGTCACTGCTGTGGAGGGAACGTGGGGGACGTGGCAGTGCTCTTCTCTGATAACCAGGCTTGGATCCTCTGTCTTCAGGGCCTGGGAATGGGTTTGGGGGTCGGGGCAAGGACAATGGGAACAGGATTTCTCCCTTATTCATTTGGTGCTGCTTCTCCTTCTGCATTCCAGGGCGACTCTGGGGGCCCCCTGGTGTGCGGAGGAGTCCTTCAGGGTCTGGTGTCCTGGGGGACCGTGGAGCCTTGCGGGCAAGAAGGCATCCCAGGGGTCTACACCAATATTTGCAAATATGTGGACTGGATCCGGATGGTCATGAGGAACAACTAACCTGCTCCCTCCACCTCCACCCCTCAGCTTGGGGGCCACACTGACTGGCCCTCGGAGCACCAACGCGTCCTCCGTTATCACCCCTGGCTCCAGCTCCCCTTGGACTGGGGATCTTCTTCCCAGAGCTCCAACTCCAGCCAGCCCTTCTAAGTCCCAAGTTTGGCGGAGGAAGGAATGTGTGACTTCCTGGAATAAATATAACGAGCTATGTCTGTCTATTTGATATCCCTGTGCTGGTTGACACAGGAGGGAGGCTCATCAGTCCCCCAATCACAGGTGTAGGAATAGAGACCACAGAGGGCAAGAGTTTTCCCTCAGGGGTCACTCAGGAACGGAGGAGAAAAGGTTACTTATAACAATAAAAATAAGGGCCTTTTTTTTTTTCTCTATCCAGCACTTTAGGAACAGTGCCCATGAAGGACCTGAGGAGGGGGGAAATTATTGGCCCCAAAATACCAAATGAAAATTGCAAAATCAAAATTCACGACCATTTAATTAAATGTCTATAAAATGTAACATTCTTCCACCTGGCCAATTCCAACTTGGCTTTGCTGGAGCTGTTGAGCACACATTATATTTAATGTGGGATGTGGGTTCGTTTTAATATGTCTGTGATGATGGAAGGCGGGTGTAGCCTTGGAAAGCAAGAGGAACCAGCCTAGGTCTTAAAGTAATCCTGCCCACCCCTTGGGTTCTGTCCTCACCGCCATCCAGGAGGTGCAAAGGGAGCTTCTCCCCAGTGAGTGGAAGGGGGATTTGGGGTGGGAGAGTGAAGGCTGATGGTGACAGCGAGGGAACACTTGCTGGATACCGGCAGTGCTCGGCTCTCCTGGAGTCTTCATCCCAACCACCCCAAGGCAGGGCTGTCCCCCCATGTCGCAGATGAAGAAACTGAGCCTCACCAGGGTGGAGTTCCTTGGCTCACGTCACTGTGGTAGGAAGAGGCAGAGCCGGGGTTTGAGGCCAGGGCTGGCTGCCTTAGGAACCTATACCCAGTCGTCTTGCCCCACTTCTGGTTAGGGGAGAGAGGAGGGCAAGACAGAGAGCAGGAGATCTCACTGATAACAAGCAGGCCCGGAAATAGAGGGATCGGCAGACAGGAAATTGAGGTGGCTCAGATTCGGAAGTCATCGGACCTAAGTCTCGCAGCGAGTAAGTGCCACAGCTGGATTTGGGGGCGCCCCAGGGTTCCCGGGAGGCGGAGGCAGGAGGGGGGAGTGGAGGGAAGGGAAGGGGGCAGAAGTGAAGCCCCAGAGGAGCGCTAGGGTTTGGGGCCTTGCAGAGGGCTGACTCCCTTTCCTGGGCCTTGATTCCCACAGGCCCCAACCTGCCTCCCCCACCCTCCCGTCCTGCCCCTTCCTTCGGCTGGCAGCAGCCCCACCTCTGTGACGCCCCAGTTTCCCCCCTCCTTGGAATGGAGAAGGGAGGGCCCAGAAGAAGCCAGGGGCCCACCTGGGCTTGGGCTGTGGGAAGGGAGGAGCAGGGACAGGAGGAGAGACACAGAGCCTGGGAGGATGAGGTGGAGGGAGAGGGAGAGGAGGTGGAGGGAGGCAGAGACCAAGAGACACAAAGAAAGATAAAGAATTAAAGGAGTCCTGCAGAGAGGTACTGGGAGAGACACAGAGATAGACAAAAAGACGGAAAGGCACAGGCACAGAGAGGCAAAGAGAAATATGGCCACGGAGTTACAGAAAGGAAGCAACCAGCAGAGATGAAGAGAGAGACAGACCAGGACGGATGCGGGGTGGGGTGTGGGGGGCAGAAACAGAGAGAAGAGGGGCTTGGAGAGGTGACAGAGGCAGACCGGCAGGCACACACACCCCATCCCCAGGGCTGTAAGGCAGGGCTAGGAGGCCCAGTCATCAGGGCCACCCCGCACCTGCCTTTCACCTGATGCTCTGACCCAATCTGCCTTTGACCCAAACCGCCACAGCTGCTGCCGCCACCAACCCAGCACCCAGGGCCCCAGTGCCAGAGCCCGTGAGTCGGGCAGGGAAGGGAAGACCCTCTTGCAGGCGCCTGTGCTCCTGGAGCAAGTCAGGCCTCCCTGCCTCCACACCATTTCTCCCTCTGCTCTGTCCTTCTCGGCTTGGGTGGGTGCTCTCTGTCTCTCTGTCTCTCCAACTGGCTGCCCTGCCCCCGACTTCAGTGACCTCTGATCCCCGCTTTGATAGCTGAATCCAGCCCTCCACCCCACCCCCCTGCAGGCCAGGGCAGCCGAGGGCACTTGCCCTTCCCCTGACCAGCCCCGCCCAGTTCCATCTGTCTGTCCTTCAAAGGGGCAGGGATTCAGAAGGACAGGGCCCGTCCCAGGCTGAGCCCCCTACTGCATGCCGGGCAGCCCTCAAAGGGCCCATATCACCCTGGGGTGGATGCAGAATGGGGCTGGGGGGGCCGGGCCAGGTCTCAGGAGGGCAAGAAGGAAAACATTCTCCCAGATGCATCTCACAGGTACTATGGCTGACTTAAAACAGGGCCAGCTAATACCTTGCCCCAGCCAAAGCCCCTCGCAGCATCTGCCACATCCTCCTTGGCTCTGGCTATGAGAAGCTTTTAGCTGAGATCAGGCCCCTCCAAGGCCACCTTGATACCAAAGATTTGTTTTAAAGGTTTGGAGGCTGGGATGCTGTGAGAACTTGGGTATTCCTCCAACCCTGTTGTTTCTCCCTGGGGGCAGCCAGAGCAGGCTGGGGAGGGAGGAGAGGGCACGAACCAGCCCCTCCATAGTCTCCCCATAAAGTGATTGGGCCCCTTGTCCCTTCTTGTTCCCAGAAGAACCTGGGGCCTGCCCTTCCCCTCTCCAGGCCAAGATGATTCTTCGATTAATCATGCTTGCTCTGCTGACAGGTACGGTAGGGGATGGGGAAGGGCAGGGGCCTCCCTCTCCAATCTCTAGGCTCCCTCAACCCTCTGTAACTGGCTACTGACTGAGCCAATGCTGAAAATATAGAATAACGCATAGGGCACCTAAATGGATATAGGAGCCATAATAAGGTCCCGATGCCCCTTGCTGCATAATCCCTTTAGATGCTAGAATGGGGAGAGGTCAAGGAGGGTCCCAGGGGAGGGGCCGGGGCAGCTGCAGTGGGGCAGAAGACACTCCAACAGCGCAGAACGGTAGCTACTGACCTTGCAAGCAGTACGGAAGGATTTCGGTTTGATACCTGGCTGGCCTATCCAGACAGTGCCTCCCAGCGGGACACCAGGCTGAGACCCAGACCACCCACCCCTTGTCTGCTCTCCCCACCCCCACTTTTGGGAGTTCTCTCATGCCTGAGCCCCCTCTTTTGCCCTCACTCCCCTCCAGGGCATGTAGGGGGAGAGACCAGGATCATCAAGGGGTATGAGTGCTCTCCTCATTCCCAGCCCTGGCAGGTGGCTCTGTTCCAGAAGACACGGCTGCTCTGTGGGGCAACCCTCATCGCTCCCAAATGGCTCCTGACAGCAGCTCACTGCCGCAAGCCGTGGGTGCGGGGGCTGGGGCGGGCCGGCAGGGGGCTGGAGATGGAGAGATGGATGGAGAGGGGCTTGGGGATGGGGAGGATACAATCGGGTCCAGGATGGGCGTGGGTGGGGTAGCATGGATGATGGACACCGAGACAGGATGGAAGGACGGAAGCCATCGGACCTGGGATGGCGCTGGAATGGGGATATGGTTGGGGAGGGGTCCAGTGGGAAGTGGGGGTGAGGTCGGAAGTGGGGCTGTGTTCCTTTGTTCTCTCCGGGGCTCTCACCCCTTCCCCTTCCCCCATGTCTCTCCCCACCTCCCCTCTCTTGTCTCTCCCTGACCTTCCATCTCTGACCGCCCTCTCTCCCACCTCAGCCGATACGTGGTTCATCTGGGGGAACACAACCTCCAGCGGCGGGATGGCTGTGAGCAGACCCGAATGGCCACTGAGTCCTTCCCCCACCCAGACTTCAACAACAGCCTCCCCAACAAAGACCACCGCAATGACATCATGCTGGTGAAGATGACGACAGCAGCCTTCATCACTGGGGCCGTCCGACCGCTCACCCTGTCATCTAACTGTGTCACTGCTGGCACCCGCTGCCTCATTTCCGGCTGGGGCACCACAACCAGCCCCCAGTGTAGGGGCTCCAGAGGGGGACACGGAGGGGGGCGGGTGACCCCGGTTGTGGAAGGACAGAGGGAACCAGAGGAACCTGCAGAGGGGAGAGTCCCAGAGTACGAGAGTATGAGAGGGGGATCCCTGGGGGTGTCAGTGGTGGGATAAGTCAACCCTGGCGGTGTCAGTGGTGGGATAAGTCAAAAAGAAGAGGGAAAACGTAAGAGCTGGGGGGCTGTGTGGAGACAAAAGTCTGGGCCTTGGGGTCAGACAGATATGATGTGCAATGCCAGATCCACGACCTGCTCGTTGTAGGACCTCAGGCACGTGGCTTCCCCTCTCTGAACCTTGGTTTTCTTCTCTATAAAATGAGGATAATCACACCCACCTACTAGGGCTGGATTAGAGATAGTGTATATAGAACGACTGGCATAATACATTTACTCGGTACCATTACCAGTGCTATTGCTGCGAGCACAGAAATGAGTTGGCTGTAAGCAAGAAGGACAGGGACTGGCTGTGGTGTGGGTGCAAGGCAGGCACTACAGGGTGGGGAAGGGGACCAGGGGCTCTCGTTTTCCACACCCCTTCATGCCGTTTCCACAGTGCACCTGCCCCATGCCTTGCGATGCGCCAACATCACCATCATTAAGCAGGAGGAGTGTGAGAAGGCCTACCCTGGCAACATCACGGACACCATGGTGTGTGCCAGTGTTCGGGAAGAGGGCAAGGATTCCTGCCAGGTCAGGGGGCAGGGCCTGGGTCTCCAGCCACCCATCCCATTCCCATCTCCTGGGATGAGATCCACAATCTCATTCCCAACCCTGACCCTGTCTCCCCTTGCCACCCCAACTCCATGTCCACCCCTAGTTCCCATTCCAAACCTCCAAGGGATCCCCAGCTCCATCCCCATTCCCACCCCTATTCCCAGCCCCAACCATCCCCCAATCAACCCTAACCCCATCTTTATTGCCACCCACAGCTCCAGCCTCATCCCCAGTCGTCCCGCCAACCCCATCCTCAGTCTCCACCCCACTCCTAACACCATCCCTACAACATCCCAACACCACCTCCTCCCTAACACGGCGCCCAACCCTGCCCCCCCTCCCATGGCCACTCCTCCTTTCTGACTTGTTGTCTCTCTCTCCATACCCAGGGTGACTCTGGGGGCCCTCTGGTCTGTGATGGATCTCTTCAAGGCATTATCTCCTGGGGCCAGGACCCGTGCGCTCTCACCAGAAAGCCTGGTGTCTATACAAAGGTCTGCAAATATGTAGACTGGATCCAGAAGACTATGGAGAATAACTAGCCAGGACCAGCCCAACACCCCTGATTTCTACTTGCCGATGTTGCTCTTGTTCATTCTGTTAACAGTCAAGCCAGAGCAAGGACACCTTTGTGTATTTTTTCGGCCTCCTTGACTATGAGAGATGCTATAGCTTAATAATCAACTTGGGGTTTGGAATCAGTGAGGCCTGGGTTCAAATCTTGCCTTGTACTAATTTGTGATTCTGGGAGAGATAATATTTGGTTCACTGTTGTATCCCCAAGCCCCAGAGACAGTTTCTGGCACTCACCAAGGTTTCAATAAATACTTACTGAACAAATGAATCTTTGGAGTGCTTACTATATGCCAGACCATGATCCAGGGGCTTTTAGATATATCAACTAACTTAATCTTCACAAAGATTAAGTGCCATTATTATGCCCATTTTGCAGATGAGGTAACTGGGTACAGAGAAACAAGTCACTTGCTCATAGTCACACTGCCAGTAAGGAGAAGAGCAAGGAATCTAAAGCAAGGTCTTTTCTTTTCCTTTTTCTTTCTTTCTTTCTCTATTTTATTTTTTTTTTAAGATTTTATTTATTTATTTGACTGAGAGAGACACAGTGAGAGAAGGAACACAAGCAGGGGGAGTGGGAGAGGGAGAAGTAGGCTTCCCGCCGAGCAGGGAGCCCGATGCGGGGCTCGATCCCAGGACCTGGGATCATGACCCGAGCCGAAGGCAGACGCTTAACAACTGAGCCACCCAGGCACCTCTCTTTCCTTCTCTCTTTAAAGCAAGCTGATTTCTTAACTACCAAGCGGAACTGCCTTGATTGAGGCTGTTTTCTTATCAGTAAAATCGTGCACTTATAAGAATGATAGCCCAGTAGGTACATCAGCCTGCACATAATTAAGACCTAAGAGAAGGAGCTATCACTGTTTTTCTTTCCAACCTCCAGGCGAGGTAGTTCCTCCACACTAGTGCAGCCAGTATGATAACCACTAACCATACGAGGCCTTTTAAGTTAAAATGACCTCACATATCAAATGCTCTGTAGTCACACCTAGGACTGCTGTGTTGAATAGCACACACAGGGCATTTCCACTGTTGTAGAGAGTTCAACTGGATAGTGCGGAGTCAACCTCTGCAGTTAACTCAATTCCCACTGGAAAAGATGCCCCACAACTAGTCCAGAACTCAGGATCTTTTTTGACGTCCTGCTCGGCTTTCAGGGGAGGTTGCTGGCGCGAGGAGTAAGAGCCCAGAGCTGGAACTGGGCCCTCCCGGTTGTTAGGTGGACTTGCTGTGTGACCTTCTGTGAGTCACTGCCTTCTCTGAGCCTCGATTCCTCACCTGAAAGGAGGGGGTTAGTTCAGGTCATACTGATGCTCCTCTGTGGCCTTGGCCTCCTGTGATTCATGGGCCCGTGTGTCATCTGAAGGCACACGGATGGCAGGGAGGATGTGATGTGACCACACTTGGGTGTGATGCGCAGCGCGCCCCCCCCAGCAGGAGGAAGAGGGGCGCTAGTCACTGGGACACACAGTGAGCCCACTGCTCAGGCTGTGGGAGTGGGCTCAGCCCAGAGCTTCGCGCTGGCTCTGGGGCTCTGCCTCGTTCCCTCTCTGCCCCCTTTCTATGTCCGTGATTTCTTCTTTTCTTTGTCTCTGTGTGTCCCAGTCTCTGTGTCTTCTACCCTTTCCTTCCATCTGCCTCCCTCTCTCCTGGCCAGCATTCTGGCTTTTCTCAGTCACTAGGTCTGCATTTCCCTGTTTGCTTTCCTCTCTCTTGGTTGTAATCACCTCTTTCCAACATTATCTCTGAGACCCGGAGGCTACCTGGGAACATGGCATGCTCTCTCCCCACTGAGAAGACTTTTTGGAATAGGACACCTGGGGAATCCCCATGGAGTCCAGCTCCAAAAAGGGTGTTTGGGGCTCTAGAAGAAGCCTGTATTCCTGGGGCCCCTCCCAGAGCAGGAATCTGGGGCCTAGGTTGGGTGCCAGTCCCACCCACGGTATAATTAGGGAGAGGGAAAGGGAGGGAGTGAATCCCTGGGGGGAGGGTGGGGAAATTTCCGGGCTCTTCGAGGTTAAAAGGGAAGGCCAGGCCAGGGGTCCCAGGGCAGAGGATTCCGGTGGCCCACTCGGCAGGGCAGAGGCATTCTTGGGTCTACTCCCTCCTTTCCAGCAGCGACTCCCAGGTGAGGTGGGATGCACCTCACCCTAGTAGGGGCGGGTCGCGGGAGCATGGGTGGGGACCTTTGGGTCGCGGACAGCCCTGTTTGAACCTCAGTTTCCCTATCTATGGCACGCGCCTCTGAGCCTCGGACCCTGGCCGCACCTGCGAAGGAGGGCGAACCCCAAAAGCTGCTTGGCGGGCAGTCCGGGAAAGCTCGGGCTGGGACCTCATTCCCCCCTCTGGTGTAGGGAGGTCAGGAGGACGCCAGGAGGGGCGTCATTAGGGTAATTGTGCCCACGTCGGGTATTCCGGCCCGAATCGCCAGTCTGTCCCTCAGCCCCTGAGATTTGCGCCGGCGGTTCAGCGGGTCCCCGCGGGGTGGGTTGGCCCAGGCCGGGCGGACGGGAGCGGTGGGGTGGGTGTGCGGGTGTCTGTGACGGAGTATCTGTTTTAATTCGCTCTCCCCCCCGCAGCCTCGGTCCTGGCCATGGGACCTCCATACTTCCACCTGTGCCCCGCCTCCCGCGCCCGGGCCCTGGCGAGGCTGCTACTGCCGCTGCTCGTGACGCAACTGTGGGGTGAGGCGGGGGACAGGGCTTGGCGGGAGGTCCCAGGGAGAGGGTGCTCTCCTCACCAACCCCCGCGCACCGCTCCTCCTCTGGGGACCCCAGCACCCACCCGCCGATCCAGAGGAGGCTCGCCCCTAAGTCAGCCCCACCCCTCGCCGAGCTTCGCTCCAGGGCCCCCCTCCCCCGGCCCCAGTTTGGATCCCTACTCCTTTCCCCTCTTGGCTTCCCTTCCCGGCCCCTTACTAACCCCGGCCCCTCTCTCGGTCCCATTCTGTCCCCGCCCCGTCTTCGTCCGCCCATTTCTCCCCGGGCTTGCCTTACGGCTTTGGCCCTCGCCCCTCTCTCCGCCCGCCGCTCTATTCCCGCCCCTGCTCCTCAAGCTCCGCCGCGATCTGCCCTCGCCCCCTGGTGGCCCCGTCGCGTTCCATTCGCGCTCTGCTCCGAGAGCGGCGCTCTGTCCCTCCAGTCTCACCCAGTCCGCTCTATTCCGGCCTCCTTTCTCTTCCCCGCCGTTCTTCCCCTCCCACTTCCATTCGGTTCCTGCAGGACCCCCAATTTCCACCCCCCCGGCTTCTCTGGTTCTGGCTGCGGAGCCCCCCCAGCTCCGGCCCTAAACCCAGCCCTTGTCCTGCCGGCTCTGATCTCCACCCCTTTTCTTTCTCCAGCCGCGGAGGCGGTGCTGCTCCCCAGAAACGACACGGGCTTGGACCTTGTGGCCTCAGGCGCTCCATGCGCACGCGGTTCGCAGCCCTGGCAGGTCTCCCTCTTCAATGGCCTCTCATTCCACTGCGCGGGCGTCCTGGTGGACAAGAGTTGGGTGCTCACAGCCGCGCACTGCGGGAACAGCAAGTAGGGGGAGCCCCTCGGGGCAGCCAGTGAGGGGCTGTGGAGGCAGGCCCGGGGGAGAGGGCGGGAAGGGCTGGGGCACTTGAATCCATGTGGGAGTCAGTTCCGGAGGGCTTCCTGTAGGAGGAGGGAGGGGTGTGTGTGTGTGTGTGTGTGTGTGTGTGTGTGTGTGTGTGTGGCCGCCAGGGGGCGGTGTGGTCCTTCTGAGCGTTTCTGGGCCCGTCCACGACCCCTGTCTTGCTGATACTCCTTGGGTTCCATTGAAGTGTAGATAGTTGTATGCAACAGAAGTCAGGGTTTGACTGAGGAAATTGTTCACCTCATGAGTCCGCACTGAGGGAGGAAGGAAGAGGTGGGCTTACCCAGGTGGACCCTTGCCCTCAATTCTTGCAGAACTCAGAGACCCAAACACCTGATCATTCTTCCCCATGTCCCAAGAACTCAGATCCCCAGCTCCCTTCTCCCACACCACCTCCTCCCTCAGACCCAGGAGTCCAGGCTCCTACCCTGCTACCAGTACCCTCCTTCCCAGGGACTCAGAGTCTGGTCGCAGTCCCTAAGGAGGCTTTGCCCCCATATATCTCTTCCCTTCCTAGTCCTCTGTGGGCTCGCATCGGGGACGACCACCTGCTCCTCCTCCAGGGTGAGCAGCTCCGCCGGACCACTCGCCACGTTATCCACCCCAAGTACCGCCAGGGCTCAGGCCCCATCCTGCCTAGGCGGACAGACGAGCATGACCTCATGCTGCTGAAGCTGGCCAGGCCTGCTGTGCTGGGGCCTCGCATCCAGACCCTGCGCCTGCCCTACCACTGTGCCCAGCCTGGAGATCAGTGCCAGGTTGCTGGCTGGGGCACCACGGCTACCCGAAGAGGCAAGAGCTGGGGGCCCTGAGGCCTGTATCCTGGGGAATACTTTGAGGGCCAGGACTTTGGGTCTGAGGGAGGAGGGGGCTGGGGGTGTGGACTCCTGGGTCCTGGAGGATTAGGGGCTGGCCACGGGTTTACCTACTGTTTTCTCCCATCAGTGAAGTACAACAGGGGCCTGAGTTGCTCCAGGGTCACTGTCCTGAGCCCTAAAGACTGCGAGGTCTTCTACCCTGGTGTCGTCACCAGCAACATGATATGTGCGGGACTGGACCAGGGTCAGGACCCCTGCCAGGTAAGGACTGGCCAGGATGGGTCTCGGACTCATGGGAGCCAGGATGGGGAAGTTATGAGAAATCAGAAGGCCCTGTCCCTGTCCCCAACCCCAGCCCGGTGCCATCCCCGTGTCCGACACTATTCTGTCTCTACCCCATCTTCATCCCCGTGTGTGACTCTCCACCTGTTCGTGCCCGGCCCTACCCACTTACCACCGCATCCTCAACAGCATTCCCATCTTCAGGCCGGTCCTAAACCCCGACCCCATCCCTACTCTCCATCCGTCTTCATCCCCTCACCTGCCACAAGCTACAACGCCAGGGCCATCACATTCCCATTCTCATCCCCACCCCCCGCCGTCCGATGTCCACAGCCCCCAGGCCAGTCCCACCCAACCCAAGCTCATACTTAATTCCAACGCCACCCCAAGCTCATCTTTACCCAAACGTAACTCCAGCCCTGCCCAAACCTCTTCGCTATCACTATCCCAGACCCCCAAGTGGGTCCATGTATTTATTTGATCTCTCCTCTTCCCACCCCCAGAGTGACTCTGGTGGCCCTCTGGTCTGTGATGAGACCCTGCAGGGCATCCTTTCATGGGGCGTTTACCCCTGCGGCTCTGCTCAGCATCCAGCTGTCTACACCCAGATCTGCAAATACAGCTCCTGGATAGAGAAAACCATACGCTCCAATTGATCCAGAGGTCCTGCCACTCCGCCAGCTGCCCTCTTGCTCCTTCCCCCGCAGTGCAGGGGCTGAACCCTCCCCCTGCCCCTTTCGAACCTCCGCCGCCCATCTACACCTCCTAACATCTCTCCTCTTCCCTTACTCCCCCTGCCTACCACTGCTCTGGCGCACTTTGAAGCCGAAAGTGCTAAAAGTGGTGGCAAAGTTTAATTCAAGAGAAGCAAGGAAGCTGTGTCCGAGAGAAGCTGTCATTCACTCAACCTGCCTCCCTCTGCTACTTCCTTCTGTGTGACCTCGGGCAAGCTAAGTACCCTCTCTGGGCCTCTATTTCCTCATCTGGAAAATGGGGACAATGAAGTGTCTACCTCACAGATGCATGGTGAAGAGACGATCATATAATACGATTGCATAGGTTGCTATGGTAATTATCAGTAAAGCATTAACGCAGGGGCTGGTGAGCCCTGACTAAATGTTACCTGTTGTCATGATCTGTGAACAGGTCCTGGTTAGAATAAATGTATGTGACTCCATGTTCTGGGGAGAAAAGCACAGGGGCAGCCCCCAATCCCAAGCCCCCTTGCCCCATCCTCTGCATCCCCATCCCTCAGGGCTGATGGGAGAATCACATTGCCCTCCCTCCTTTCAAGTTCCATGAAGCACCCCTTAACCACTTCCTTCCTCCCTCCCACTGTTCCCCACGTCTTGGTCCACCCAACACCAGTTCCTCCTGTCCCAGCAGGAGCTGGGCCACCTCTGAGTCATCTGGTCCCTTCTCTGCCTTGCTGGGGCCACTGGAACCCAAGCCACCTCACCCCAGATCCACCTCAGCCTCTAAGACCAGAGGAAACCGCCCCACCTTAGTTGCTAGGTTCGTGTAAAGAAGTCCTCTGAGATTTAGGGGAAATTTTTTGTTTAGATCCCTCTCCATCCCCTCACCAACCACAAGCTCCAGTCCCAGCTCCACCGTATCTCCATTCTCTTCTGATCCAACCCCATAAGCCCCAGTCCACCACCATCCCCCACCTTATCCAAAATTGGCTTGGAAATTTCATCCTGAAAATTTGGAGGGAGAAGCGTTCTTTTTCCTCTCCCTGAAAGTGTCTCCATGCAAATATTCCTACACTGGGGGGTATACTACACAGAATCCAGGCAGAGCTGATGGATGTTTGGGTGCCTCCATTTAGCCTAGACTCTGGAGACTTAACATCAGCTGAACATACGCACAACAGAAGTGTTCCATTTTTTACTGCTCTTGTTTCCCCTTTCAAACGCCAATTTACTGAGCACGTATTATATGGCAGGCTTGATGCTGGGCACGAAACCACAAGGTCCTTGCCCTCATAGAGCCCACAGAAGACTGGCACACAGTCTCCAGCTCCCTTCCTCTGCCCCATTAACACACCCAGGAAACGCCAATCAGACATATCAGCTGACTTTGTCATGCAAGACTCAGAAGCAAAGGAGGTAGGAACTCGATTCATTTTTAAAGGCACATCGCCTGTTCCTTTAGTCATCATGCTACACGTGTTTACTGAGTTGTGTCCTACTCTAGGTCCTGGAGATGAATCAGCCCGAGCTCTACCCTCAAGGAGCTGCTAGTCAGGTCAGGGAGACAGGCAAGACTTCCATTCTTGTCATTCAGGTTTCTACTCAAAGGTCACCTCCTCAGAGAGGCCTTCCAGGATTGCCCTGGCTAAAGGGGTCCCCTGCCCTCACCAGGACAACAATCCATTGCTTGGTTTATTTCTTTTGCAGCACTTGTTAGAGATGAAATGACCTCGTTTATTTGTTTACTGCATAATGGTCTGTCCCCTCTCTCTCCTGACTCAGTCCATGAAAGCAGGGACTCTGATTTATTCACTGTGATTTTCTTTTTTTTTTTTTTTAAGATTTTATTTATTTATTTGACAGAGAGAGACACAGCGAGAGAGGGAACACAAGCAGGGGGAGCGGGCAGAGGGAGAAGCAGGCTTCCCGCCGAGCAGGGAGCCCGATGCGCGGCTCGATCCCAGGACCCTGGGATCATGACCTGAGCCGAAGGCAGCCGCTCAACGACTGAGCCACCCAGGCGCCCCTCACTGTGATTTTCTTAAGCACCTGGTACAGTGCCTGGCACACAGAAGCCACTCAATACATCATTGGATTAACAACACAAATTGATCAGTGCTGCATCAGAAGGAGGCACAGGGTGCCCTAAGGAGAGGCCATGGACTCTTTCTGAAGGAGTCAGGGAAGTCATCTCAGATCAGGGGACATTTGCATGGGGTTTAAGAGATAAGCAGGAATGTACTGGGTAGAGAAAGAAATGTATTTCTGTCACTTTGTGACCTTGAGAAAATTACTGGAATGCTCCCTCGACCTCAGTTTTCCCCTCTGTGGAATAAAGATTGAATAGGCTCTTGTGAGAATTAAATGAGATGGTATATATATGAAATGCTTACCTGCCAGGCACAGAGTACGGTCAATAAAGGTAGCTATCAAGGGGCGCCTGGGTGGCTCAGTCAGTTGGGCGCCTGACTCTTGGTTTCGGCTCAGGTCTTGATCTCAGAGTCCTGAGTTTGAGCCCTGCATTGGGCTCCATGCTGGATGTGGAGTCTACTTAAAAAAAAAAAAAAGTAAAAAAAAATTTTTTTTTAAAGGTAGCTACGGAGGTTATCAGAAGCCGTTAGTATGGCATTTCGCACATAGTGTCTCTTCAGTCTCAGTCTTCGGTCTTCCATCCCTGTCTGGAGAGAGAGTAAAGCACCCTACAACCATGAGTAATGTGTATTAAAATGGGGGCAGTGCAGGGCTTTATAGGAGATGGATAGACTTACTATCTACTTACTACATTGGTTAAATGCCTACCATGTGCCAAACACTGTTGTAAGTGCTTCATATGGGTTAATTCACTCAATCAACCCCCAACCTGGATTATTATTACTTCTTAATAGATGGGCCAACTGAGAGAGGTTCACTGACTTGCCCAAGGTCACACACCTAATAATTGCCAGCATTGAGATTTGGACCCAGGTCGTCCAGTTCCAGAGTCCATGCTCTAAACCACTATACCCAGTGACACATTCAAGGGGAGCCCAGACCCAGAGTGATAATCAGGCTTACAGCAACGGAAAGTGGAGAAGTCTGTGAGTGTCCAGGGGAGGAAAAGATGTATTCTTCCTTGAGAAATCAGAGAAGACTTCCTGGAGGAGGGGGCATTTAGTTTGAATCTCGAAGGATGAGTAGGAGTTTACCAGGAAAAGAATATGGAGAAAGACATTCACTCATTTAATTAACATCTCCTTGAGACCTCCTGAGAGCTCAGCCCTGAATGGGTGATCCTGGGGACACAGAGATGAATCAGATCTGGGCTTGGCCCTGCAGCGGCTGCCCACCTGATGAGGAGGAAGGAGGGGGAGAGAGGCAGGTAGGATGGGCTGATGGGAAGGACAATGGAGGGGAGGAGATGAAAAAACAGGGCAATGTTCTCAGGACTCGGCCCAGATCTGGTGGTATTAAGAGAAAAGGAAAGTGCTTAGTTCCAGGCAGGCTGGGCACGTGGGTCTTGGGTGGTAGGGTTATGAGGAAGGGGGTAGGGTAGTTTATGACAAGAGTGAGTTAATCCAGTTAGGCCCACATTTCCTCAACCTTCTAGGAGAGGCCTTTGTCCTTGCAAGATGGGGCCCAAATGCCCAGGGCAGGGAGGGCTTTTAGGGGGTACACACGTGTGTGGCTTCTTGTGGTCTCTGCCTTGCTCAGTCTGTCTCTCCCTTTCTCTCCTTCCCTCACCCTGGATCCTTCTGTATCTCTGTCCCTCTCTTTTTTTTAAATTTTCTTTCTCTTTCCCTGCGTTGCCCCATCCAGCCTGCCTTCTTCCTACTGAGTCTCTGTTCTTTCTCCCAACCCTCACCTGCTTTCTGGGGTTGGGGGGAGATGAGGTGGTCCTCCTGCATATCCCTCCAGCCTGCCCGGGACACTGGCCCCAGCTCCCCACAGCTTCATTCAAGATAAACTCACTTCCACTTCAGGACCCAGCCTTAGGGATCATCTTTCTCTCCCTCTTCCTCCTCCAGAACACAGAATAGCCTGTCTCCAAGTCCTGCATCCTGAGATTATGGGAATGAGGGTTCCCCTCTCTGGAGATCCCAGGAGGACTCCATATACCAGAGCTCCTCCCCCATTCAGCCCAGCCCTGGCTCAGCAGGCCACCAGCTCATCCAGCTCAGGAGGGGGGGTCCCCCTGCATTGCCTCCATTTCCAAGGCCCCCAGTCAAGGCCCAAGGGCTTCCCCCTCCCCCTGGGACATTTCCCAACCCAGATTAATCACAGGGGCGGCCCCAGAGAGGAGGAAGGAGATGGCATGGCTTACCTTCAAGAAGCACGGCAGCCTGAATGCATGCTCAAGACCCAGGCACCCCGAGGTCATGAGGCTGGGATTCGTCTGTGCTCTGCTTTCTCTCCTGGCAGGTGAGGCTCCACCTGTCCATCTGCTGCCCCTCCACGGTCCTGGGAGCCCCACCAGCCAGCTTGCCCTTGACCTCCCTGGCTTCCGCTCCTTCATGCTAGGCATCTAGCATGTCTCCCTCAGCCCTCCCACGGTGCTTGTCATTGACCCCTCTGCCTCCACCCCACCCCAGGGCATGGCTGGGCAGACACCAGAGCCATCGGGGCCGAGGAATGCCGCCCCAACTCGCAGCCCTGGCAGGCTGGGCTCTTCTACCTCACCCACCTCTTCTGCGGGGCTTCCCTCATCAGTGACCGCTGGCTGCTCACAGCTGCCCACTGCCAGAAGCCGTGAGTGACCTGGGCGTCCACTGGGGTGGGGGGAGAGCTGGAGGTAAGTGAGGGAGTCAAGAGGACTTCAGTAGAGGAGGGAGGGAGCTGTGGTTGGAAGGATTTAGCTTTCATTTCTGTTCCCCAAAGCTCAACTCTTAGAATTAGAGTTGACCCTCCAAATTCTAGAGTCCCAAATAATCTAATTATTAGGGTCTAAAATTCAAAACTGTTAGAAACCTGGACTCTGACCCAGAAAAATCCAGTCATGGACTCCTAAAATCTCAGATCCATGAGATTCTACAGTAGTTTCTGTGAATTCGAGGATTGAGACTCAGACTGGTAGAATCTTAGGAGCCTAGTGCAGCCCTGCCCTGTGTGTATAACTCCAGCCACATAGTTAAGTTTAAATTTTCTTTTTTTTTAAAGAATTTTATTTATTTAATTGGGAGAGAGAGAGTGTGTATGAGTGGGGGGAGGGGCAGAGGGAGAAGCAGACTCCCCGCTGAGCAAGGAGCCTGTTGTGGGACTCGATCCCAGGACACTGGGATCATGACCTGAGCTGAAGGCAGACACTTAACCAAGTGAGCCACCCAGGCACCCCAAGTTTAAATTTTCTAGCAGACATATTACAATAGTAAAAAAGAAAGGATTAACATTGGTTTTAATAATAGATTTAATTTGACACGCTCAAACCATTATTTTATTTTATTTTTATTATTATTTTTAAAATTTAAATTCAATTAGCCAACATATAGTACATTAGTTTTTTTTATGTAGTGTTCAATGATTCATTAGTTGCGTATATCACCCAGTGCTTATGAGATCACGTGCCCTCCTTAATGCCCATCACCTAGTTACCCCATCCCCCCACCCCCTCCTTTCCGCAACTCTGTTTGTTTCCCCGGAGTCAAGAGTCTCTCATGGTCAAACCATTATTTTAATGTGCAATCCATTTTTAAATAGTTATGAATGATATAGTTTAGGTTTTTTTTAATACTACACTTTTGAAATCAGATGTGCATTTTACACATATGACATGTCTCAATTTGGATAGTCACATTTCAAGTGCTCAATAGTTGTATGGGATAGCACAACCCTAGAATCTTAGGTACAGTATTCTAGCTAGGTTCGTTGAAAATAGAAGCTCATGGTCCTAGAATCTTTGATTCACAGTATTCTAGAATACTGTGACTTGCAGATTCTAGAATCTTGAATCAGTAGAATTCTAGATGTCTAGAATCTGGTGAGTTAAACATCTTAGAAGGCTATCATTCCAGATTCTTAAAATCCCCAAAGTTTTAATTGAGAGAATTCTAGAGTCTTAAACTATTTGAACCCTAGATTCTTAAATTTCTAAAATCATAGAATTACAGAATTCTAGGAATGTCTGTGTGGCTCAGTTGGTTGAGTGTCTGCCTTTGGCTCAGCTCATGATCCCTGGGTCCTGGGATTGAGTCCCGTGTCAGTCTCCTTGCTCGGCAGAGAGCCTGCTTCTCCCTCTGCCTGCCGCTCCCCCCTGCTTGTGCTCTCCCTCCCTCTCTCTAACTCTCTGACAAATAAATAAATGAATAAAATCTTTTAAAAATATATAAAGGGCGCCTGGGTGGCTCAGTTGGTTAAGCGACTGCCTTTGGCTCAGGTCATGATCCTGGAGTTCCAGGATCAAGTCCCGCATCCGGCTCCCTGCTCAGCGGGGAGTCTGCTTCTCCCTCTGACCCTCCCACCTCTCATGTGCTCTCTCTCTCTCTCATTCTCTCTCTTAAATAAATAAATCAATAAAATATTTAAACAAGATATATATATAAAAGAATTATAAAATTTTAGATTGATGAAATCCATTTTATAGTCCCAGAATACTAGAATTCTAGGGTCTTTAAATCCTTGATTTCATCCAGATAATTTAAAACCCCAGACTTTTGACCTAGAGAAATCTAGAATGTTAGAATATTGGATTCATAACAATCTAGAACATAGAATTCTAGAATCGTGGATTCCTAGGGTGTGAGAAAATTCTGGAATTCTAATGGAATCTTAGAATCTACCTGATGCAGAAATCCAGAATTTCTATATTACCTCTGGAAAGGGGTGGCCCATCTTGTTCTGATATTCTTCCCTCCAGGAATGAAGCACGGGTGCTGAATGAAGTACAGAATGCTATCTGGGAATTTCCCATCATGCATTGCTCCATGATAGGGCCTCTTTCAGCTCAGGTCTGTACTTAAGGCTAGGAGAAGAATGTTCAGATTTCAGCTCCAAAGACTAAGGAGAGAGGCAGAGATATGGAGGTAGAAAAGATTCAGGCTTGAGGACTAGTTGGGGGAGATTGGTTTCCCAGACACGGAGCCCAGGCAATGAGGTGGCAGAGATAGAGATAATGTCTCATACTCATTAAACCCTGAATTCTCAGTCATAAGCCTGGTTCCTAAGGTCAGAGGTCAGAGGCCGAGGAATGGACATGTACATCCCCAGAGAGTCCCCAGCTGTCCAGGGCAGGGGACCCAGAGCAGAACAAGTGGACTGAGAGTTTGAGGTCAGGCCTCAGGAAGACATGCATTGAAGGTGAGGGTATATGGCTGACAGGAAAAGCCTAAGGCCATGGCTGACCCCCAACTTGGGGATTTTCCATTTCCCATCCCCCTCCATGCACACACACACACACACAACACACAACACACACACACAGAGCCA
The DNA here is from genome assembly GCF_003265705.2 of Callorhinus ursinus. Lineage (NCBI taxonomy): Eukaryota > Metazoa > Chordata > Mammalia > Carnivora > Otariidae > Callorhinus > Callorhinus ursinus. The sequence goes on from NW_027397133.1 coordinate 701,515, forward strand.
CTCCCCACAGAAGCCACCAGACCTGTGGGGGCAGGAGGTGGGGATGTTGTTCTGTGGTAGGTGGAGCCCCATGTGCCTACACAGTTCCAGGGGACCCAGGTCACCATGAAGGCTCCAGGTGGGGCAGGAAGGTGACTTACTTGGTATGGGACTAGGAAGGGGTGTGAGCTTTTAGGGGAGAGCTACAAAGGTAGAGGCAGACAAAGAGATGGAGTGAGAAGCTGGGGCCCAGAGAGGGTGTGGGCCTTGCTTAAAATCCCACAGCACTCTGGGTCATACAGAAATGATGGGGGCCCATAGAGAGTGTGTGGCTTGTGGAGCACATATCACCCTGGTGGATACCCAGCTTGACCTCTGAGGCCTGTCCCAACAGGTATCTGTGGGTCCGCCTTGGGGAGCACCACCTCTGGCAATGGGAGGGCCCAGAGCAACTGTTCCGGGCCACAGACTTCTTCCCCCACCCTGGGTTCAACAAGGACCTCAAGGCTCATGACCACAGTGATGACATCATGCTGATCCGTCTGCCCAGGAAGGCATACCTGGGACCTGCTGTGCAGCCCCTCAACCTCAGCCAGACCTGTGTCTCCCCAGGCACCCAGTGCCTCATCTCAGGCTGGGGAGCCGTGTCCAGTCCTAAGGGTATATAGCCTTGCCCGCAACTCAATTCCTTGTGTCTCATGCTGAGGGTCTGAATTCCCCCTATTTCTCTGTCTCTGCCTTTTCATCTCTTGATAGATAGATAGATAAGGAAAAAATCTAAGATGCTGTAAATTACAAGATGTATCATTATTTACAACCACTAAGAACAGGGGGAACAAAGTTCCCGTGAATGCTTGCATGACATCATTTGCTGGAAAACACGCCCTGATTTCAGAGATGTTTAAATATGAAAATATATACTTCATGGAATTGAAATGAGGCCTAGGTCTCTCAGAGTCACAAATCAGCCACCCCTTAGCCACATTTAGCCTCCCACATCAGTCTTGGTTTTCAAAATGCCTTGAAAAAATAGTCTGAGCTTGAGAGATTTTTACATAAAAGCCAAATTTCTGCGTTTGCTGGGAAAATCCAAAAAGCTGGCAACGCGGGACCCACATTCCCCAAATAGTGACCATTGGGCAGAATCTGCCTTCAGATCAGATGCGGGTTTTCTGGGCCTCTACAGTGCCTCCTACTGGTTGTTGTTTCTGCATAGTCCGCTCCTCCCACTTCTGTGTGCCTGTCAAGCCCATCTGAATCTGCGCCCCTAGATTATATACGTGGACATATGCATATCTACATCCATATCTATATTCTACACGCTGTGTCTCCCTGTCTGGGTCTAGTATCTCTTATGTCTTTGTCTCTGTCAATGACCGTAAATGTTTCCTCCCTTTCTCACTGCCTTCTCCCTTGGCATCTCTGGGCCTGTTTTTTTCTTTTTCTTCATTGCTTCCTCTGAGAATCTCTTTCCCCTTAAGAGGTCTATCTCCTGCCATGGTCTCTATTTTTCTCTGTGTGTCATGTATGTATCTCTTCTTGGCTCTTGGCTCCCTGCATCTTTCTGTTTCTCTGTCTCTCCCTCTTTGGCCCTCTCCCTCTCCTCAAACATCTGTTTCTCTTTCACATTATGATTCTGTCACTGTCTCTTGTTTCTATCTTTGAGAGTCTTCTGCTGTGGTTCTGTGGGTCCTCCTTAGGGAAGGGTCTGGGTGGAGGGGCTGCTGAATGTGATAGGCCCAGCTGCTGATCCTCTATGGGTGGATCTCTTTTGCCAACAGTGCAGTACCCACTCACGCTACAGTGCGCCAACATCAGCATCCTGGATCACAAACTGTGCCATCGGGCATATCCAGGCCACATCTCAGACAGTATGCTCTGTGCCGGCCTCTGGGAGGGGGGCCGGGGCTCCTGCCAGGTGAGACCTACTCTGGGGAGGAGGGGAACGGATATCCTGCGGGATTCCTGGGTCCTAGGGAATTAGGGAGCTGGGGGCCCCAGAATTCCTGGATGAAAGCAAGGAGGGATCCCGGACACTTGGGTCCTGGGAGAGGATGGGACCAAGGCCAGGATTCCTGGATGTAAAGGGGACTGGAGGTCCCGACTCCAGAACCTAAAGGGGGAGAGGACTGGGAGTACAGACTTTAAGTCCTGGGGGAAGAGGGAACTAGAATCCCAGGGTGCTAAGTGCAGGGATGAGGTGAGGGCTATGAGCGCTTATTCCTGGGTTTGAGGGAGGAGGGACTGGCTGCCTGGACGCCAGGGTGTCGTGAGAAGAGGAAACTGGGGGCTTCCTGAGAGGAAGTGGCCAGTGTAATATGAATACACCTGCTTAACAGTTTCTTTGCTCTTCTGCCGCGCACAGGGTGACTCTGGGGGCCCCCTGGTTTGCGAAGGGACCCTGGCGGGTGTGGTGTCTGGGGGTGCCGAGCCCTGCTCCAGACCCCGGCGCCCTGCCGTGTACACCAGCGTGTGCCACTACGTGGACTGGATCCGAAAGACCATGGAGGACAACTGAGCCCTCATGCCTTGGGCGACCAAGAGAGGAGGGTGGGCGTAGGGTAGAGGGGAGCTGCAGGGCTCCGGCCTCAGAGATCTCGGCGCGTGGCCTCAGCGGCCCCGAGACACCTTCTGGATCTTCAGGCTCCGCGCCCTCAGGGCCCGCCCCATCGGAAAGCAGCGGGGAGACACCTCCGCCCCCATAGCCCCGTCTCCGTGATGTCACCAGAACGGGCATCAGCCCCGTGGAACAGCTTCATCTGTGGCTCGGCTCCAGAAGCACCTCCAGCCGACAGCTCCTGCCCTCGGAACTCTGCCCAATGAGAATTCCCCTCCGGGCCCCACCCCTTGTAACCCCGCCTCCTCCGTGGGAGAGCCCGCCCCCGTGACGTCAGGGGCGCTGTAGCTTCCCCTACCAGCCACTGGTGCAGGGTCGGGCTCCGCCCCTCGTGCCCGAGCCCCTGGGCGTTTGAATCCTGGCGGACACCCGACTGAGAGAAGTTGGGGGAGGGTCTCAATTCATTCAATGGATGGTTTTACAATAAACGCGCGGAGCCGCGCCGTCCGTCTGCCTGCGTTGTGGGATGAAGGAAGGGCCAAGTGTGGGCGGCGGTGGGCAGACAGGGAACCGCCACCGTACAGCAATTCCCCCTTAATCCCCTAGTAGGACCTACCTAAAGTCTGTCTCCATCAGCCCTATTGCAGCAAGGCCGCTGGGCTCTGCTTGGGCTGGTCCCGTCGCCGCCAGGGGAAGGGGAAACCAGGTCACGGTGCCTCCCAAACCTGCCTTCCCAGATCCCGGACCTCTCCGGGGCAGCGGGCGGGGCCCGATCCGCCCTCAGAAGACTCATCTTTCTTCCATTTCCAGTTAGTGGCAGCAGCCCCCTTCTCCCACAAGAACCCAGGCTCCAAGTCACTCCTAAAAAGACTTAAGAATTCAGCCCTTAACCCCCTTCTCCCTCAAACTAAAACTTAAGGCCAGTCCCCCCGCCCCCGACCCAAAAGTTCGGGTCCCCGTCCCCCTCCACCGTCAGACTCAGGAGTCCAGAACCCCATTCCTTCCCCTCCCAGGTCCAGGAGTCCAGACACAACCTCCCTTCCCTCAATTCAGGGGTCTGGGCCCCCAGTTCCTATTCCCTCAGACCTACAGTCTGGAATCCCAGCCCCCTCCTCCAGACCCAGAGTTCAGGCCCCCAGCCCCCTCCTCTCTCAGACCCAGGATTCCGGGCTCCAGCTCCCTCCTCCCTCAGACTCGGGAGTTCAGACCCCCAATCCCTATCTTCCCTGGACCCTGAGTCCAGGTCCCCAGCCCCCTCCCTCCGAGCCAGTTGTCCAGGTGTCTGGCCCCAGAAGTCACAGCACTGACGTCCTTCTCTTCCAAGCCTGAGGAGTTCCAGATCCTAGCCCCCCCCCCCCCCCCGTTTCCCTTTCAGCCCCTCAGCCCCTCCTCACTCATACACAGTGTTCCAGTTCCCTGATGCTCCGTGGGCTCCAGAACGGGAGGAGGCGGAGCGGAAGGCGGGGATTCCCAGTTAAAAGCCTCCAGAACCTAGTACCAGGCAGACGGAGCTGAAATACTGGGGCCTCTTCCTCTGGGTCTGAATCAGTCGGTGACCCCGCCCCTGGATTCTGCAAGGTGAGATGCCAAAGTTCTCAGACACAGGCATCAGGCCCCGGGGGGCCCTGCTCTCCCAGGGCCCAGGACCCCAATCTCAGACCCCTTCCTCCTTCAAGACTTAGGAATCTGGACCCTGGCCCCCTCCTCCCCAAGACTTAGGAATCTTAACTCCAAGTTCCCTCTTCCTTCAGATCCAGGAGTCCGGGACTCTAACTCTCCCATTCCTGGGAATGTAGGAATCCAGCCTCTACCTCCTTTCCTCAGATTCAGAAATCTGTGGTCTGCCCCCTTCTTCCTCAGACCTAAGAAGATGGGTCCCCAGGGGGCCCCCCTCCAGCAAGACCCAGAAGAATGGCTCCAGATGCTCTGCCCCCTTATTTCAAGTTTCTCCTAGGAGTCAGGGCTCCTCCCTCATCATTTCTCAGCCCTGCCTTCTCCATCTCCCAGACCCCACCATGGGATATCCCTCACCTGCTGCAGTCTGGACCTGGATGTTCCTGTTCTTGCTGTTGGAAGCCTGGGCAGGTGAGGGGTGCCTGGTGGGAGCCCGTGGGAATGCCTTGGTAGGCGCTTGTGATAGCATGCGGGGGGGATGTGGAACATGTGATCACACGTGGGAACTTCTTTGAGCTTTCCTGAGGGTGGATGGAGGCATACACACATAGCAGTGGGTAGGAGTGTGTCAGATTATGCTGCATGTTGCATGAGTACACCAAGCTGGCAGGGCTCCTTGCTGAGTGGTGCAGATATACACAGTATACGGGGCATGTGGACGCATGTGGGAACATGTGGAAGCATGCTCGGGTGTGTGACTCAGTGTGACTCATGGGTTTCAATGAGTGGACGTGTGCATTTGTGTGGCAGCCTGCGCAAGCTGGGGGCCTCACATTCCCAGTGTGGACATGTGAGGAGGCAGGCAGAGAATGTGCCGCATGTCATTTTGAACCCACAGTGGGTTTTCCTGGCCTCTGCACTGCCCCAGGGGGTGACGATCCAAACTCTCTCCCTCCTGCTGCAGGACACGTGAGGGCACAGGGGTCCAAGGTGCTGGGCGGCCAGGAATGTGAGGCCCATTCGCAGCCTTGGCAGACAGCCTTGTACCAAGGCATCCGGCTGCTATGCGGGGGTGTCCTCATCGATGACAACTGGGTCCTTACAGCAGCCCACTGTAAAAAACAGTGAGTGGATGCCTGGGGCAGAGGTGGGCTGGGGCCTGGGGAAAGGGGAAAGAAGAGAGCTGGAGACTGAGCCTCTGAAAGAGGAGGGCTGAGGGAGGAGGGGGCTGGGTTCCCAGACTCCTGCCTGGGTCCCAAATTACTTTCCACCATTACAGGAAGTACACAGTACGCCTGGGGGATCACAGCCTGAAGAATAAGGACAGTTCAGAGCAAGAAATGGCTGTGGCTCAGTCCATCCCACACCCCTGCTACAACCGCAGCAGTGAGGACCACAGCCATGATCTCATGCTCATCCGACTGCGTGGTCGGGCATCCCTGGGGCCCAAAGTGAAGCCCATCAACCTGGCGGATCACTGCCCTGAAGCTGGCCAGAAGTGCACCATCTCGGGCTGGGGCACCGTCACCAGCCCCCGAGGTAGTAGGAGGGAGAGGAGGAGCTGGCTGGCCCAGTGGACCTCAAGCCATTGGCAAAGCTTTGCCTCTAGAAGGAGATAGAGAAGGGACAGTGATTGTGAGGTTGAGATTCACAGGTGGCCCATGTTGGAAACCTGAAAGGCCATAATATTAACAGGACTGGTGGGAGAAAGAAAGCAAAATAGCAGATTGTTAAACCTGGTTTCCAAAAAATGGATGGGTGAATGAGTGGATAAAGGATGCATGCCTCCTTGGGGTGCCTGGGTGGCTCCATCGGTTGAGTTCAGGTCTCGATCTTGGTTCAGGTCTTGATCTCAAGGTCCTGAGTTCAGGCCCCGACTTGGGCTCCACACCCAGCTTAAAAAAAAAAAAAAAAAGAATGCATGCCTCCTTCACGGTGGAGAGTACCATGTTTTGTTTTGTTTTGTTTTGTTTTTTTAAGATTTTATTTATTTGAGAGAGAGTGAGAGAGAGCATGGGGGGAGAAACAGAGGGAGAGAGGGAAGGAGACTCCTCGCTGAGCAAGGATCCCAACTCGGGACTCAATCTCAGGACCCTGGGATCATGACCTGAGCTGAACGCAGACCCTTAACTGACTGAGCCACCCAGGCGTCCCATGGAGAGCACCACGTTATGAAATCTTTCATTGCACAGGATTTTCTATAATCTTCTTAACAGACTTGGGATATTTGGGCTCCTCAGTGGCCCAAGAGAATAAGCTCCTAAGCATCTTCTCCCTTTTGAGCCCATGATTCCTGGCGCCAGAGACTCTCTTCCTTCACACCCAGGAATCCAGTCCCTTCCTCTCCCAAGACCCACTGTCTAGGTCTCCAGCTCCCTCCTCACTCTGGACCCAAAGTCTGGACCTCCATTGAAGTTCTCCTTTTGGGACTTCAGGGTCCAGGCAACCCTTACCCTACTTCACAGTGAAAGAATTGAGACTCAGCTCAGAGAGGCATGTGATTCACCAGGAAATCCAGGATTTTCCAAGCAAAGACAGGATTCAGATCCCTGCCTGTCTGACTCCTCCTTCTAAGGGGACAATGGGATGCTGTGGAAACCCATCTGCTCATGAATCAGTCAGGTCATTTCAAACCATGGCTCTGCTCTTTCTTCTGGGCAAGCCCCTTCCCATCTCTTGCCTCATTTTCCTCATCTGCAAAATGATGGATTTTTAAGATTAGATAATAGATTTTAGGTAATAGATAATAGATTTTTAAGCTCCATAGGGCTCAGGTTAAATCTTTTTTCTTCATTGTGTGTTCTCAGTGCTCAGGATGGTACCTGGTACACAGTAGGTACTTGACAAATATTTGTTGAATGAATGCATGGATAAATGAATGATGGAACAAATGAACATATCCCTTTCTTTTTTTTTTTTTTTAAAGATTTATCTATTTATTTGAGAGAGTAGGGGGAGAGGCAGAGGGAGAGGGAGAGAGAGAATCTCAAGCAGGCTCCACACTCAGCTCAGAGCCCAATGTGGGGCTCTATCCCATGCCCTGTGACCATGACCTGAGCCAAAACCAACAGTCAGATGCTTAACTGACTGAGCCACCCAGGTGTCCCCATATACCTCTTTCAAAAAGCTATTGTGAGTTCAGACTTCTCACAATCAATGAGATTGTGAAGTATACAGCTTCTGGAACATAGAGGTCCCAGATAGAAGTTTTCCCCCCTCAAGTCAATTGCTTAAAGTTTAATAAGAAAGATTAATTCCATTTTCTTTCTTTTTTTATTGAAGTATCGTTGGCCACAACATTCTGTTAGTTTTGTGTGTAAATACAATGACTGGACATTTGTATACACTGCAAACTGATCACCACAATAAGTCTAATTACCATCTGTCACCATACAAAGTTGTAACAATATTATTGACTATATTCCCTGTGGTGTACGTTACATGATTAATTCCACTTTTAGTCATTAATTCAACATTTATTTGTGAACATTTAATTCCACTTTTAGTCGTTAATTCAACATTTATTTGTAAGCATCTGGTATACCCCAACTGCTTTACTGTGTGAAGTTTCTATCCTATGGAGTTGCATGCTAGGTGGGGAAAATCGATGATTAAAAAATACATATAAAATGAATTATTAGGCAGGGTTAAGTGCTAGAATGAAATATCATGGAGAGTAAGAGAATAGGGAGTGATGGAGGGGTGACGTCTCTAGGTCATGGAAGGCTTCTAAGATGAGGTGACTTTTGGAAAAAGTAGCATTTAGCTGAAATTGGGGACCTGATGGTCTGGGGTTGGAAAAATTGGAGAGACAAGGTCAGAGGTGTCATAAGGGGGCACCTCCATGTCTTCCAGTCACCTGATCCTTAATTTGAAAATTAGTGGAAAGAAACAGAAGGTAGGGTCCAACATCCCTTCTCTAGATGTTGGAAAGGAAACAGCAGGGGCCATGGCTTTGTTTAATGTGGTGAGAAGTGATGTACCCTGTGAAATGTGTCAGAAAACTCTCCTGTGCAGCCGTGGATGTACAGAAGGGAGATTAGACCCAGACAGGATTGAGGATGAAAATGGTTGCTCTCTCTGGGAACTTACAACCTCTGCCCCCTCAGAGAATTTTCCTGACACCCTCAACTGTGCAGAAGTAGAAATCTTTCCCCAGAAGAAATGTAAGGATGTCTACGCCGGGCAAATCACAGATGCTATGATTTGTGCGGGCGACAGCAATGGGGCTGATTCGTGCCAGGTGAGTGACTTTTGAAACTCCCTTCTTCCCTTGTCCCTCACCCCCCACAGAGGCTCGAGGCTTGGCGGTAGGGTGACCTCAAAGAGTTAGTATCCAGAGAGGTTACCCCTATCTCTAGAGTGGGAAACAGGTTCAGAGAAGGCCACACTCTCTTTGCAGATCACACTGCACAGGGTTCAGGAATGTTGAATTGTTGCTATCATTTTCCTGGGAACCCTTGTCTTCAGGATGGGGTGCAGAGAGGGGAGGGGTAAGAGTGTAAGAGATGTCCATGAGGGAAAGACTCTGAGGCTAGAGGGTTTGCAAGCTCCCTGCTCCCTTCCTCACCAATAGTTTTGGGATTTTGTGCTGACTCTACCACTGACTAGGTAGAGTCTTTTTTTTGTCTTCCCCACTTTTCTTTGGGACCTGACTGGGTTCCTTAGCATGGCTGCCTTCTATGATTGGTCCCTCGGGGAGCAATGCTCTCTTGCCAACTGGGTAGGGAATGGTGCCATTGACTTTAATGGTCCCTCGACAAACTCCCCATACCCAAGATAACAAATCTTGGGATTTGCCATAGTTATAACACTCTCATTCTTATTGGCTGCATTTGGGTCCTCAGGACTCCCCCAGGTTTGCCCCCTTCATGGAAGCTTCACCCCCTTTGCTAATGATTGGTCCTTGAAGACAATGCTTCAGGCTTTCTTCCCCATTGGCCAGGAATGAAGTCATTTCCATCAGTGTCGTCCCATGAAATCTAATTTCTCGGAATGGTTTTGGTTCCATAGAGACATGATTCCCAAAAGACTTTGTCCCTTGCATGTGTGTGTGTGTGTGTCCATAAGAACTCTGCTCCTTCCTCCTATGTTTGGTAACTGGAATCAAAGATCTTTTTTTTTTTTAAAGATTTTATTTATTTATTTGAGAGAGAGAGAATGAGAGACAGAGAGCATGAGAGGGAAGAGGGTCAGAGGGAGAAGCAGACTCCCTGCTGAGCAGGGAGCCCGATGCGGGACTCGATCCAGGGACTCCAGGATCGTGACCTGAGCCGAAGGCAGTCACTTAACCAACTGAGCCACCCAGGCACCCTCAAAGATCTTTTCACCATTGACTGGGAATGGAGACATCAGCTCAGTTCCCTCCACGGAATCCTCACTGTCTTCTAACTGGTTTAGACCTTTGAGACACCATTCTCTTCCCTCCTATTCCAGGATTTCCCCCATTGCCCTAGGACATCCGGTCTGTGTCCCTATACGTGTAGCCCCACCCTTCTTTCTCACCACTGGCCCCAGGGTACAATGCTCTTATCCCTATTGGCTAGAGGGAACCAATCGTGCTACAGAACTAGTACTAACTTCTGGGTACCGCAGGGCATCTTAGGTGAAAGTATTCTACTCTCCCCATCCAGGGAGATTCCGGGGGTCCGCTGGTGTGTGGTGGTGTTCTCCAGGGCATCACATCCTGGGGATCGGACCCCTGTGGGCGGCCCGAGAGACCTGGTGTCTACACCAACATTTGCCGCTACTTGGACTGGATCAAGAAGACCATAGGCAGCAGGGTTTGATGCTAGGACAAGCTTTGGACGCTCTTCAATAAAACTCACAACTCATCCTGGCTCCTTGCCTGTCTATGCTTTGGCCCTGTGGGGAGGGATGGAAGGATGGGGGTCTGCGCCTTGCTGAGAGGCTTGATGGGAGGTCTATAGAGACCAGGATCCCCATGGCCACTCTTGGCTATCACCACTGCCTGGAGTGATCCCCTTTTTCTAGAAAGGCTTGGAGGAATGGGAAGTTAATTTCAGGGGGGAAGACACACAAGGATCTCCAAATATCCAATGGGCTGGCCTGCAAAAGACAGATTTGAAAGAACTTCTGTTTCGTTTTTCTGAGCAGCTAAAGTGTTTCTAAGCTTTGAGACGAGAGTTCCCCTCCTCCATTATAAAATATGTAGAGCAGGGTACAGGAAATACATGAGCAGCTTAAATATGCACCCATGGAACCACCACCCAGATGAAGAAATAGAACATTGACAGCCTGCAAAACTCTTAGCGACAGATTCTTTTTCCTTAGGAGAAACAGAAATCTTTCTCACAGCTTAGAGCTTTTCTGCTGTGGTAGAAGGGAATGAGTCACTTCATTGCATGTGTCCAAATTGAAGTGTGGAGAAAAAGAGATTTGGGGGAGTTTTCATTAGAACAGAGGCTTAATGTAAGTTGTCTTGGGAAAGATGTGTGTGGAGGGGGTAGTTATTGTAAGGATATAAATACATTGCAACAGGATGGGCACTGGCTCCCCTCTATCTCATCTCTCTTCACCTGTTTCAATCCTTTCTTGCTACCAACCTTCTAACTCATTGACTCTCTGACGCCTTTCTCTCCTTCATGCCTCTGCATTTTCATAATGTTGGCTCGCTCATGCGCTATTCCAGTCTCTCTCCTTACTTCACAACCTCAGAACTTCACTTTCACCTACCACCAACAGCTTCACTGTCCCAGGATTTCCCAGATTATATTCTCATGCAAGAGAATCCAATTGGTCCAGGTGAACTTTCCTCCTTCAGCCGGCCACATGATAGGTTACTGAATGGCCAATGGTTTGACTGCATTCTGTTCAGGTGGCCAGTCCCAGCCAATCAGTGGATATTTAGAGTCAGGTGACAGGAGATGTCTCTCCCGTCCTGGGCTGTGGGTGGGACTGTTCTCCACAAGTGGTGTGGGTGTGCAAGAGGCCTCTCATGCATCAACTTCTGTCCTCCGTGAAAGTTCCCAGAATACCAGACATCTTTTTTTTTAAGATTTTATTTATTTATTCATCAGAGACAGAGAGAGAGAGAGAGAGAGAGAAAGAGGCAGAGGGAGAAGCAGGCTCCCCCCTGAGCAGGGAGCCCGATGCGGGACTCGATCCCAGGACCCTGGGATCATGACCTGAGCTGAAGGCAGATGCTTAACCATCTGAGCCACCCAGGTGCCCCAGAATACCAGACATCTTGATGAAAACTTTCGGGCTTGGTAGTAAACTCCTGGAACTGGGGATGCATTTTTGGAGGTGATACTCAAGGGTCATCTTGGTCTAAAGAATTGTTTTAGAATTTTTATTATGAACAATTTCAAACATACATAAAATACTATGGGAACCCTTGTATACCACCATCCAACTCAATCAAAACCAATCCTTTCACCTATACTACACACTTCCCTAATGCCGGAATATTTTGAAACTAATGGTGACCAACCTATTGTTCTTAAATATTTTGTCATATGTTTCTAAAAAAGGGTATGGCAAACTAAAGCCAATGGGCCAAATCCCAAGAGCTAAAAATAGCTTTTACTACTCGATTTGATGACAGGGAGCATTAATTTTGAACTCTAATTAAGCCAGATGTTATCCTCCCAAAATAGTTCCATTCTGCTCATTAACAGACCTGTATGACAAAAATTGGTAACAAATGATTATTACTGTATTTTGGATTTCATCAATAAAATTGGAAATTTATTTTCCAGTTTTCTCTCTTGTTGTAAGTAGTTATATAATATCCTCAATTTTATCTCATGGTCTGCAAAGCCTAAAATATACACTCTTTGGCTCTTTTTTGAGAAAAGTTTGCCAACTCCAGCTCTAAAATCTAGATTATTTTAAAACATAAACACCTTACATTATCAAGGCTTTACAGAGTTAGTAATAATTCCTTAATATCACCCAGTATCCAGGTGGTATTTAAATGGGGGGGAAAAAACAGACAACAGACAACACTTGAAAATTGATTTATAGTATTAAGGAGGGGCATGGCTGAGGTCAAGGGGGAAGAGACTGGTCCAAGGTCAACCAGAAATTAAGGAATAGGATCGTGGACTATGGAATCTGGGAGAAAATCAGAACACCAGGCATGGACAAAAGCTGGAAGGATCTACTTAGTCAGGGAGCTTTTGGATAGCAATGTCAGAGCCCCAGTTAGAACTGGCTTATATGCAAGAGGGGATGGTTGGCTTAGGTGCTTAGGAAGGTTATGGGGATGGTTCATGATGTCAGAATGGTACACGGGTACCAGAGTCTCAAGTACTTGAAATGGTGACTTAAGCCAATCAGATCTCTCACACATGCTGTTGCTCTCTCTCTCTCTCTCTGTGGCACTTTCTGTCACTCTGCCTACTTCTCCCTGCCTTTATTTTTCTTTTTGGTGTGTGTGAGTTGTTTCTCATTTCTGCTTGTCTCTTTCCTTCTTCTGTGGATCTCATTCTAGCCTCTGTAGACAGACGTTTTCAGATGGAGAGAACACAGCAGCTACTGACACATCCAATTAAGCAAACACAGCAGAAACAAAGATCTCCATTCTCCTGGCATCTTGGTATTACTCCCAGGGAAGAACTCTGATTGGTTCAGTTTGAACTGAGCCCACCCCTTGGATCAATCTTTGTTGTCAGGGAGGAGGCAATGCTCTTGTTGGCTTGGCCTGGGTCGTGCATCAATCCCAGTGGTTGGGTGGGCAGATGGGAGGGATTGGAGAACTATGATTGACATTTTTACCAGAACTATGTGAAATGAAAGAGCAGCTTCCCAGAAGAAGTGGGGAGCTGTTCTTGAAAGAAGAGGGAAGGGAATCCAGGAAGTCAGAAACAATGGGTCTTCAGAACCCAAGGGCTGAGTCAGGAGGTTCCAGGGTCACAGTGTCCAGGATCCCTCAGGGCAAGGCACAGCTGACAGGATAACCAGATGCCAGTTCTCAGGTGTGATCATGAGCTGAAGGATGAGTCATCAGGCAATGGTTCAGGACACAAGTTTGAGGGCGAGGGAGGTATGAGGCTGGGTATCTGTGTGGGACTTCAGAACAGGCATTGGTGCTAAACACAAAGGGCACAGGAGGGCTGGGGTTTGACAGTCTCACCAATGTCGGGGTAGGCATCATTAATAGTCCCATAGGGTTCCAAGTCCATTCTGAGCCATATGAGACTTTAAGGGTGTGTGACAGTGTCCCTGGAAAGTTTTCTTCTCAGACTGTGGGTCTGTACAACTGTGATACCATGGGCAATCCTCAGCATTTGAATTCTGCCTCTTCTGACTCCTCAGCTATATGACTTTGATCAAGGGATCTCACCTCTTTTAAAACTCCATTTTCTCATCTATGTAATGGGGAAGACTGTCCTCACTTGGACCCATGTGAGGAATAGAGATGAGTTCTGAGAAATGTCTGACACATCACACAGCAGGTATACAAGGAATGGAAGCTGCTTCATTCTGGTTGACAGGGTAAGGGAGCTAATATTAACTCAGTGTATGCTATGTGTACATCCACTTCCTTTTCATAATTTTATTTTATCCTCCCATTTACCTTAAGAAGTAAATTTTTCTCTCCCCCACTTTATTTTTTTAAAGATTTTATTTATTAGAGAGAGAGAGAGAGAACATGAGTGGGGGGGAGTGGAAGAGGGAGAGGAAGAAGTAGACTCCCCACTGAGCAGGGAGCCTGACGCAGTGCCTGCTCCCAAGACCCCGAGATCATGACCGGAGCCAAAGGCAGACGCCCAACCAACTGAGCCACCCAGGTGCCCCACTCCCCACTTAAAAGAGGGGCAAAGTGAAGCTTAGAAAAATTAAGTCACTTACCTGAAATCACAGGGCAAGCAATTAGGATTCACACCTGGTTTGGTCTGACTTGTGAGTCCAAGTTCTTTTACTCACACCCCATGGCTGATTGGCACAGGGATCAAGGAAAGACTGAGTCTAGGGTTGGCAAATCGGTGGATGACGGTAGTTTGCAAACTACTATTTGTTTAAGTACCTCCTATGTTCCCTGGTCTGGGCTGGGTGTTAAAGAAAACACCAATGAACACCAGACTCGTTCCTTCTGTTCATGAAGACATGTTTAACAACAAAATCAGATTAAATAATTAAGAACACAGAAAAACAGATATGCAGAGCGTAGCAGAGGAGAAGTTCTGGGTTTGTAAGAGTGGACAACAGGGCTCCAGAGGAGTGTAGCTCCCTTCCTCTTTCTGACAGAATGCTGATGAGGCAGGGGGATGAAGAGAGAATCCAGGGATAGAGATTTGGGCAGTAGATAACACATTGGAAGTCTTGCTAAAATTCCTCTCCTTAGGAAGCTGAGAGGGAGAGATACAGATTACTGACTCGTGGGGATATGAAGTCAAGTGGACTGGGGTCTACCTCTACTTGGCTGGGGAGCCCAAGTCAGGAAGGCTGACACCCCTCAAGGCCAGGGTCCTCCTGTGGAATTGGTGGGGTCAATAGTCTGAGTTTGGGGGTCTCATTATGGATTTGATGAGAGTAAGTGTCTCAGAAAGTTTGGGGACTTAGCTTGAATTTAGTCAGTATGGGGTCACTGTTAGTATGCTGTCTGCTGGTATACTTTATTTCAGAGTTTGTGTGAAATAAAGGGTCAAGGTGGTGTGTGGAGTTAGGAAAATGAAGATGGGATGGGGAAAGAGTCGGACATGGAAGTGAATATGAAATTTCAGGTAGAAATTGGGTTGGAGATGAGATAGAGCTGGAACTGGAGTCAGAGTGTTAGGATTGGGATGAGTTGGGGATGAGTTAATAGCGATGTCAGTGTGGGCTTCCTGGAATATTACTATAGTCTCGGATGGACACTATAATTTGAGTTGTGCATGGGTCAGGCTTGGGACTGAGGCTCTGGTGATATTCAGTTTTGGGTCAAGATTGAGTTTGGTTTTTGTTTAGGGATTCAGGGTTTGGGTCAAAGTTTAAGGTTGGTTGAGGTGGGAGTTGTAGCTCGAGCTGACATTTGGAATCAGGGACTTGGTCAGGAACTAGATTCCAAGTTGAGGTATAAGTTAGAACTGGGTAAGGATAAAGCGGAGTTGAGGGTTAGGTTTGGGTATGAGTTGAAGTTTCAGGTTAAGACTTGGGCTTGTGTTATGATTGGTGTTGAGAACTCTGTCACAGCAAGGATTGGAGTTAGAATTATACTTGAAGCCAGAGACTGAGATCTTTCTCACCCTCTCACAAACACTTGATCGTATCTGAACAGGGCTTCTCAATGAATGGCACCACCATCCATTGAGCAAGAGACCTTGAAGTCTTAACATCTGACTCCCTCACCACATCCTACATTTAATCCATCCCCGAGGCCTGTTGATTCTCTTTCCTAAGCACATATTGGATCCATCCACTTACTGTCATCTCCACCTCCTAAATAGCCTTATCTAAGTCACCGTCATCTCTCATCTGGACTATAGCAATGGTCTTGTTATGGGTCCGAATCCCCTTAAAATCCATCCTTCATATAGCAGGTAGAGTGACATTTTGCAGATACAAACCTTGTTATGTCACTTTTCTGACTAGAGTTCAAGTGGTTCACCATCATCCACAGGATAAAGTCAAACTCGCCATGACATGTTCTTCATCGTCTGGGTTCCAGCCAACCCTCAGTCTCTGAACTCCAACCATAACTCCCATTCCAGGACTTTTGCACATGCTATTTCCTCTAAATGATGTACTCTCTAGTCTGCTCCCATTTTATTCTAGTTAATGTTTATTGTTCTTTCAACTCTCAGCCTATTGTCAATTCCTGGGTCCAAGTCCCTAGGAAGTGTTTTGATAATACCCTGTGCCTTTCCTTAAGAGCACACATTATACTTGTAATTTTACATTTGTTTATGAATTATTTATCTTTCTTTTACCCTAGACTGTCATCTCCTTTAGAGAAGGGACTCTGTCCAGGTTTGTGCGCCATTGTGTCCTCAGCATCTAGCCCAGCCTGGTATACAGCTGGTGCTCAGTATGTATTTCTTAAGTGCATAGAGGATTGGATCTGAAAGACTGTGTGGGTCGGGGGCTGGGGGAGTAGTTCTCTAGTTGGATTGGAGGTAGGCGTGGTTTGTTGATTACTGTGGCTTCAAGATACAGATTTAAGTAGAATTGGGTTTGGATTCATGGTTTAGGATCAGATTTGAATTTAACCCTTGTGGTCTTAGCAAGGAAGATTTTGGCTCTAGGAACCAAATACTCTGAATCAGATAGGAAGCCCAAAGAAGTCATAGGATGAGTAGCCACCATAGCTGGTTAATTCACTAGCTCAGAGACCTCACCAAAGACCCCAATTATCTCCATCTCTCTGTTTGGCAGCCTTCACTGTTTCGGCTTGGTCTGCCAGCCACTTTGCTCCATAGTTCCTGGAGGGCTGCCACGGTTCCATAATTTACATCAGGGACATCATCTGGCAGAAGAAAAGAGAACTCTTCAGATGTCTCTTTTGAAAACAAGACAGTCTTTTCCAGAAGTGCCCCAGTGATCTTCATCTCATGCCTCATTGTCTCTCATGTCTATTTCTAAGCCAGTCACTGACAAGCAGAATATGGGTTTCATGTTTGGCGCAGTAAAACTTATCATCATGATAAGGACAAAAGATTATCCAAGCAAGATGAAGGTGTTCAAAGAAAGGCAGAAGGAGCAAACAATAGCCCCTATTATGGGTCAGATTATGGAACGAAGGTAGAATTGGGTTTGGATCAGCACTGAGATAAGATTTGGGCTGATAGCTGAGGAACCGATTACATTTTGGAAATCTGATTTAGAAGTTGGGGTCAATTCCATTTTTAGGAATTTGCCTTCAAGTAATAATCGGACAATGTCCCATCTTACTCAAAGTGAAAGCTAAAGTCCTACATTGGTCTTCAAGACTCTATGTCATTTGAGTCCTGTTATGTCTCTGATCTCGACCTCCATTGTCTCCCTTGCTCATTCAGCTCCACTCAAAAATGTCTTCCCTGTTAGAACATTCTAGTCACACCCCTTGCCTAATTCACCTGCCTATTTGCTCTGCCTGGAACTCACTACCCACAAGTAGTTACTTGGATCCATTCACCACCTCCTTCAAGATTTTGCTCAAATATTACCTTCATATGGAGTCTTTCCAATCATCATTCCAAATATTAATCACCCCAGGGATCTCTGAGAGTGGAGAGAACCAATAACTCCCTATCCCTCTTCCCACTTATATTTTTCTCCATGGCACTTCCCACCACCTAACAAATAATATATTTTATGTACTTATTTTTGTATTCATGGTCTCCACAGTAGGAGAGCCTCTGTGAAGGAATTTTTATCTGCTTTGTTGACTGCTTGCTGTGTCCCCAGGAGCAGAAGAATTTCTGGCAGAGTAGATGTTCCATGAATACTTGAACAAACACAGGAGCAAAGACGAATGTACAAAGAAGTTCATTCCAGCATTATTATAATGAAAACTATCCAAAATACACGAATTTGAAACACATTACATAAATCATGGTTCATCCGTAGAATGGAATACTATGCAATTCTTAGGAAGAAAGAGGAAATTATCTAAATATACTAAAAGGAAAAATTGTTCAAGGTATTTTACAGAGAAAAAAAGTTCTATCACATAATACTTAAGTATGGAGTTCTTTGTTATAAATACACAATACGACAGAAATCTGTGTATAATATAAGAACACAGACTAAATTGATAATATGGAACATTTAGTAGGGTGGGATTAGGGAAAGCACTCTCTTTTTAATTCATATCCTTATATCAGGGCTGGGAGTGGGTTCAGGCTCAAAGACACCATCGGGATCCAGCCTGGACAAATTCCCACAGGCTGGTCTGAATTAGGGTACAGGGTGTAGGCCACCCCTGAGAGGGAATGAGGACAAGAAAATGGCCCCAGAGGAGGACACTCCCTGAGCTCTGCAGTTCCTTCCTCCTCCTCCTGAGGCCCCCCTCAGAACCAACACCTGGTCTCATCTGTAGCAGCCACCAGGACGGAGGGCCCGAATGGGCGGGGCGAACTAGCTGGGTACCGCCCGGCCCCGGCCTGGAGTGGGAGGGTGGAGAAAGAATTGAGTGTGGCCAATTGCTTTCGCGGCCTCAGGGCTTCGAGATAACTGCGAACGCAGGATGGGGGCGTCTCAGAGCCGGCTCCGCCTGCACCCCAGGGCGCTGGGGCGGGCGTGGGGACGGGGGTGGTATAAGAGGGCCGCGCTGCACAGGGCTGGACACGCTTGGCTCCCAACTGAGACTGGAGCCAAGATCACATCAGACCTTCCGGAGGTGAGAAGGGGCCTCATTTGGGGTGCGGGACGAGGCTGGCTGGACAGCTGGCTCCTGCTTCTAAGGGGAGGGGGTGGCTGGAATCCTGGTTATGAGAGACGAAGGACTGGAGGTCTGGAATTTGGTATCTGTTAGGGAAGATCTAGACTTGCGGATGAGGAGGGATGGAACAGATTGCTGAGATTCCTGAGTCCCGGGCGGGGGGGTGGGGGGCGGCGGGGGGGCGGGGAGGGTCTGGAGGCCTGGCCTCCTGGATCTGAGTAGGGGAAGAACTGGGGATTTGGACTTCTAGGTCTGGTGTAGGAGGGGCTGGACTTGGACTCCTGCTACCTGAACTCTTTGTCCTTCCCAGCCCCCCGCAAAAGAGACCCTTGCTTTGCCTGGCAGTCCCCGGAGAGGCTGAGAGAGGCCACCATGGCAGGATCCCTTCTCTTGCCCCTGCAGATCCTACTACTGACCTTAGTCCTGGGATCTGCTGGCCAAGGTGAGGGCTGGACTGGGAGGTCTGACCTCACCCCTGGGGCCTCCCATTGTCCCTGCTGATCCCCCCTCTCTCCAAGGATTTCCTGGGTCAGAACCCTCCCCCTGCTACAGCTTCCTCCTAGGAAGACAAGACTTTTCTACCTCCTGTCCCCTTTCTTCCTGCTTCCTTCGGACTCCTGGGGTCTCTGTGCCCTCCGAGCCATCTCCTGCACTCAGTATTGCTCCCATCAGCTTCTGTGGTTGCCTCCAGACAAGATGTTCTTCCTGGGTTTATGAGCAGGCTCCCTCTGTCTCTCTCCATCTCCACGTCTGGCTTTCTCTGTGCTGTTCTCTCTTTCTGCCTCTGCATTTCTCAAGCCTCTCTGTTTCTTTCCATCTTTCTCTCCAAATCCATCGGCTGCTTCTTCAGCCCCCTTAATGCTTGCTACCCATGTTTTCTCCCTTGTCTCTATCCAACCCAAGGTGACAAGAGCGGGGAGAAGATTATTGATGGAGTCCCATGTACAAGAGGCTCCCAACCTTGGCAGGTGGCCCTGCTCAGAGGCAATCAGCTCCACTGTGGAGGTGTGCTGCTCAATGAACAGTGGGTGCTCACCGCTGCCCACTGCATGATGAGGTACATGGCAGGGACACTGCAGCCCTCTCTTGGGGTCTCTGTCTCTCTCCCTTGAGGTCCCTGTCCCTTCTCCCAATCATAGTGTTTCTCTCTGAATGTCACTCTATTCTCCCAGTGAATACAACGTGCACATGGGCAGTGATCAGCTGGGTGATAATAGAGCTCAGAAGATCCGGGCCACAAGGTCATTCCGCCACCCCGGATACTCCACTCAGACCCACGTTAATGACCTCATGCTTGTGAAGCTAAGTAGACGAGCCAGGCTATCATCGAGTGTGAGGAAAGTCAACCTGCCCTCCCGCTGTGAACCCCCTGGGACCACATGCACCGTTTCTGGCTGGGGCACCACCACCAGCCCTGATGGTGAGGCTGCCTCTGGGACCCAAGAGCCCTGGCTCCTAACTCCTCCCTCAGACCCCGGAGACCAGGAGTCAGGCCCCATTTCATGACTTGAGTGTTGAGCCTCCAGCCCCCTCTTCCTTCAGGGTCCAAGGCTCTTCCTCTCTCCATCAGTACTCAGGGGGCCGCAGGCCCAGGCCTCTGACTGACCTCCCCTCTCCCCACCAGTGACCTTTCCATCAGAGCTCATGTGCACGGATGTCAAGCTCATCTCCTCCCAGGATTGCAAGAAGGTTTACAAGGACCTACTGGGAAAATCCATGCTGTGTGCTGGCATCCCCAACTCCAAGACCAACGCCTGCAACGTGAGAGTCAACCCATCCCCAGCCCCGGATCCCCTGTCTTTCCCTCCATCCAGAAATCTGTACACCTGACCTTGGTGCTGAGCAATTCCCTTGTACCCCCGCCCTACCCCAAGGCCTGTTTTCCTAGCTCTCTCTACCCTGCTCTCTGTCTGGGGCAGTAGTGGGAGCCCAGGAGGCTGACATGACCCTGGGGATGGGGCAGAATGGCGGTGGAAAAGATGGGGTTGGGACAGGCAGATGAGTAAGGCACTGGCTTGCAGGCCAAACTTCAAGTGCGTGCCAAGATAAATCATATTCTACTAATGCAACATTTTTAAAAATTAAAATCCATGCAAAAAGCCCATGATGAACAATATATCAGAATTTTGGATAAAGAGTCTTACTGAATTGTTCATTTGCTTCGGGCTACAGTAATGGTGCAACGCAGCACTGTACTGACGCTGTCTTTATCTAAGGTTGGGATACCGTGCTCATCATGGACTTTTTCATACTAAATTTGATTTTTTTCAAGCATTGCATTAAAATATTATTTATTGAAATTATTGAGACTTTGTGCCTGGAGCTGTCTCCACCTCATCCCAGGCCTGGTTTTAGGGAAGGAACTATCTCTCCCCCTCTTTGTTCCCCCTTCCTCATCTTTTTAACCTCCTCTCTGTATCTGAATGACATTGTCTTCCTCTCTTTGTTTGGGATCTCTCTCTCTCTCTCTGACCCCGTCTCCACCTGTGTCCATCTCTGCTCCTTCCCCACCCCCTACATTTCTGCTTCTCTATCCCCCTCCTCCTGCCTTCTCCTCTCCACCCTTCTTTCAGTACCCCACTCTCTTTGCTCACATCTGCACCCTCAGCTTTCAGGGGAGGTGGGTTGGTGTGTGTTAGAGATGGGGGGGATGGACAGGGATTTATGTCCTAGAGAGTGGGCGGCGGGGGTCCCCTTTCTCCCTAGTGAGGGCTGGCTTCATGAATATGCAAGCTGTGCAGTGGCACAGGGCTTCATACTCGGGAGAGTCCCACACAAGTGATTTAATGCACTTTTGTTGCTGTCTTGAATCTCTTAATAATTTTTGAACAAAGGGGGCTGCATATTCATTTTGCACTGTGGTTTTTGAATTATGTCGCCCGTCCTGCCCCTGCTTTCCAGGGCCACCCTGTCCCCCTTTCATGCTCAAGGGGCATGCACCCATTCTCTGGAGATAATGCACCTTCTCCCTCTGGCTTGGCGCCGAGTCCTTAAAGGTGGAAAGTAAATGGGGCTCCGACCCCCTGGAAGCTCCACCCCCTTCCAGTGATTGGTCCCATTGGCCGGGGCTCAAGCCAATGTCTTCAGAGAACTGGTTTGTTCTCTCCGTGACAACACTAACTCCTGTTCTCCTATTGGTGCCCAGAGACCATGAGTCTCTCCCATTGGCCAGGGTAGAAGTCCACGGTCTGGCAGGACAAAGAGGTGATAATTGCAGAGGTGGACATGTCCAGTGAATGGTGGTTGCTCGGAAGCGGAAGCTAATCTGCTCTTTCTTCTCCAGGGTGATTCAGGGGGACCACTGATGTGCAAAGGTACCCTGCAAGGCCTGGTGTCCTGGGGAACTTTCCCTTGTGGCCAACCCAATGACCCAGGTGTCTATACCCAAGTCTGCAAGTACGTCAGATGGATAAATGAGACCATGAGAAAGCATTGCTAATCTCTGCATCCCTCCCATCTCTCCATCCATACGCCCTCAACAAGAAATTCAGAGAAATAAGGATGTGATGAACTGTAGTCATATTTGACTTTACCTTTCCTCAAAGACGTATTAAAACCTCAACAATACGCCACATGTGTAAACCAATCAAGTTAGCCAAGACCTAAAACCAGCATGAAACGCGGAAACCTCAGTGCTGATAAAGACGCAGTGAGACCAGCACTCTCAACCGGTGGAATTGTAAATCGTGCCATTTTTATGGAAGGCAGTTTGGCATGGTGGATTGTGACCCTTATTTACCAGATCGTTGACCCTGTGATTCTAGCTGAGGAAGATACTACTCAAAAAAAAAAAAAAAAAAAAAAAAAAATCCAAAGTGTGGAGCAAGGTTTGAATTCATCACATTATTTGTCATAGCAAAACAGTGGAAACACTGAACGTGTCCCAAATTAGTGGATTGTTTATGTAAACAATAGGCCTGTTTGGGACAGGGATATTAGGAAGCTGTTCAGGATAATAACTTCGCAGAATTGTTAGTGTTATGCAAGAATGTTTGTGTTATATGATGGAACAAGAAAAAAGAAAGATACAAACGGGTATGTGACTCTAGCCGTGTAAAATGAAATGTTTACAGAATAAAATCTGAAAAGACACATTACTAACTCATGCGGTGGTAGTTGTGGGGTGCCTCCTTCCTTCCATTTCTGTTTCTGTAGATGTGCACTTCTGTAACTTGAAAATGAAGGGGGAAAGCTCTGAAGATCTGAGGCTGGGGACGAGGAACCCTTAAGAGAGGGAGAGACATCCGATTTTGAGCCCTCACCCTGCCTCCTGCCTAGAGACCTATTTCTATCCATTTCCCAGATTTCAGTTTTCTTCATCTGTAAAATGGGTTGGAGAAAGGAAGAGAAGTTTGGACAGGGAAGAAGGAAGGGCGGAGGGAGGAGATAATAAGCCTGTTTCATTGGGGTGGAAAAGGATATGAAAGTGTTCCTGAGTATTTCACAGGTGGCAAAACCAGAAGAGAGGGGTGTTTTCTGGACGGGTAGAGATGGCAGGTGGATGGGATACCAGGGTCCCACAGCAGCCCACCCAGAGTGAGAAAACGGCATCTGGGGTGCTAGAGGAAGAGGGGGCTGGGGATCTGGGTTGGTGGGCTCCTATTCTCAAAGAAGGAAGGGAAGGGACCTCTGGAAAGGAGGAGGGAGGAGTCCCCTGTGACTCAAAGCCTGGCTATGCCCTTGGCCTCCTACCATCAAAGGTTCCCTGGGCAGTCACACCTCAGACGCTGCTGACAGAGGGATCCTCTCCAGCCCAGGGCTCACCCTCTTGCCTGTCTTTCCAGTTTCTCCCCCAGAATTCTCAACCAGTGTCCTCCAGATCCTTCCCCTCTCATCTCATCTCCCTAGCAAGTCTCTCCTAGCCCCCCACTCCTCTACCCCTCCTCATATTGCAGAAATCCTGCAGCCACCAACTCCCTAAACACAGGAGGCAAAGCCCCTTCCTGGCACAAAACACAGGAGTCTAGACCCCCAGCCCCTCCCTCAGACCTAATGTCCCTGCCTCCAGCACCTCCCCCCTCAGACTCAGGTGCCAGACCCCTGACCCTTCCTACCTCTGGATCAGTGTCAAGTTTAAGGAATGTCAAGGGTTTTTGACCACCCGTCTCCTTGAAGATCCATCAACTTCCCCTCCCCCCAGCAAGCAACCTCAAATCAATATTCATCTAAAGTTTGAAAAAGTAATGAAACGTTGCAGTTGTACTAAATCAGCCTGGAGCCACCTGGCCTTTTCCGACAAGTCTGGAGGTGGGTTGGTTTGTAATGACTTGGGATAGCACTTTTGGTGGATTTTTAGAAATAACTTCCTTTCTCTTTGGGCAGACAGTACAACATAGTTAGTCAAAGGCACTGACTCCAGAACTAGGCCTTCTTGGATTCCAGCCCCAGTTTGGGCACCTATCAGCTCCTTGCACATTACTTCTTAATCCCCTTTCTTTCATCCTTGAAGCGAGAGGAATAACACCTATTTCCCAGGTCTGTTATGAAGGTTAAATAAATTTAATATTCAGAGAGCGCTAGAACATTGCCTGACACAGAATAAGCTTTCAGTGAGTATTGGTTCTTATTGTCCATGATTTCTGGCACTTTTTCCTGCTTACACTCTCACAAAATTTTCTTGTCATTTTACATGTCAATTTGGGGGGAAATACCCTGTAAATAATAATGCATGGCACGTGGCAAGGACAAAACCATAAAGGTCACTGGCAAACGCCTGCAGTTGGGGACTTTATTCTCTCTCTTAGAGGTTCTTAGATATGGAGTTCCTCACCACCTTCACCTCCCTCCTCTCCCGCGAGGCTCTCAACAACTCCTCGCAAGCCCTCCCATCCCCTCTTGTGCCAAGGGACACCCCGTGGGAGCTCCAAAGGACGGGCCATGTCCACCTTCACACTGGAAGTTGAGTTCCAATCCAAAAGGTCCCACCGTTTCCTGGGTGTTGGATGTTGAGCAATTTACTTCCTTTTCTGAGTCTCAGTTTTCTTTTTGTAAAATGGGAGTGGGCGTAATGAAGACATTTTAGTCATTTGGTCAACATTTCCTAAGGCGTCCTCTGGGCCAGGTCCCGTGAAGGCACTTGGGACACAGGGGGGTGAGTCAGCCTCAGTGCCTGCCCTCAAGGAGCTCACGATCCAGTGGGGGAGATGGACATGGATCCAGATGCTCACGGTCCAGGATGACTTGAGGGATGCACCTGCTGTGGGAACTTGAGTGAGAGAGTGACTAACCCAACTGCAGGAGGTGGAAGTTGGGTGGTGTTCAAGGGAAGGTTTCCAGAAGGAGATGATGCCTAAGCAAAGACTTGAAGGACAAGTTGTGGTCAGGAGAAGGTGAGAAGAGCATTTGGAGGGGGGAAATAACATGGATGAGGCCCAGAGGTGAGAGAGCAAGCTTCATGCCTGGAGCACGAGATCTGTGGGCAGAGCTGGGCAGTGCGATGCAGTAGCTGCTCACCACCGTGGCTCCTAACTTGTGGAATGTGACAAGTTCCAACTGACATGTGCTGTGAATGGAAGACACATCGGATTCCAAACACTTACTTTGCACAAAATAAGAAGACAAACTATCTTTAAAATGTTCTTATTTTGATTTCACATTGCAGTTTTGGATGTATTGGGCTAAATGAAATACTAAAATGAGCTCCTCTCTCTCTCTCTTTTTTTTTTACTATTATTTTTTATAGGCTCCATGCCCAGTGTGGAACTCAACATGGGGCTTGAACTCATGACCCTGAGATCAAGAGTCGGACACTTAACCAACTGAGCTACCCAGGCACCCCATCCTTTTACTATTAAAAAAAAAATTATGGCTACTAGAAAATTTTAAAAGTGCATTTGTACTTGGCAATATATTTCTATTGACCAGGACTGCTGTGGATGCTGAAGGTGTTCCAACTCCCCACTGAGGGTCTGGGACTTTGTCCCATGGGTGATGGGAGAGCCAGGGAAGTGCTATGAGCAGGAGAGGGCCAGGGTCAGCTCTGGGTGCAGGAAGACCCCTCTAGGGTCAGGTGAAGGATACAGAGAAGGGGGAAGAGCCCAGGGTGATGGTCCGTGGGGAGATGAGCAGGTCTGAGCTGGGGCTCGGGTCATGGGGACGGACAGGAGGTGGTGGCTGTAAGCGATCCAGCCTGGTGTCCAGGAGGGTGGTGGGTTCTGAGAAGATGCCGAATTCAGTGGGAACGTGAGCGTGAAGGGCCTGGGGGAAGCTGGGGGCAGAGGAGCAGCCCAAGAGTATGTTGACTGCCAAGTATTGATTTTCATCCCCCAGTGCCAGGCCCGAGCTGGTGCTGAGGTGGACATTAGTGATATCAGTGGTCCTCATCTCCAGTGATTTCCCCGCATTTTCCTTCTCATGCCCTGTGCTCATCACATCCATCCTCATCTCCCTCCCCATGGCCGCCACACGCCAGGACTTCTGCCCTGCTTCTCCGGACCAACACCCAACACTGGGCGCAGCATTCAAGATCCAACTTCATAGGCACCTCCTCAAATCGTCCTGGATCCCTCCATAGCTGCTGGGCCCCCATCTCACATTCCCACATTGCTCCCAAGTGTCCTTGCATTCCTGCTTATTTCTAAGTCTCTCCCTCCGTGTTGAATCCCATCAAAAACCCTCCTGTGTCCCACTGGCTTCCCACTGCTCCCCACAGCATCCCCCTGGCTCCCCAGGGATCTGACTCGCTTCTGGGCAGAGGCACATGCTTCTCCTGGAAATGCCGGGGAAGCCAGGAGAGGATAAGCAGCAGACAGGGATGTAGAGAATGTCAACAGAGACCCGGAGAATTGGGAGAAAGACAGAGAGAGATGGGGAAGGAGGCAGAGGGACAGAGACACAAATAGAGCCTGAGATGAACACAAGAAAACACGAGAGAGAGAGACGGATGTGGGACAGAGGTGGACAGTGAGACCTCACAGGTGGGCAGGCTTGGAGCAGGGGGGCCAGGAAGGTCAAATGTCCTGATATCCGGCAGAAGTGGGTGGACAATGAAAAGACAGCAACAGGACTGTCAGACAGGGACAAAGGGACGTTATTGACGCAGCCGCCTGCCTGCCCGGAAGAGAGGTTGAGAAACGGAGCTGCTGGGAGCATGGCACTGGGTGCCGGGGGCGGACAAAGCCCAATTGTTTGAGGCCCCTTTCCCCACAGCACTGGGCCTGCGCCCCAGCCCAGGGCAGAGGCGGGTGCCAGCTTGGTGACACATGCTTTCTCACTGGCTTGCTGTCTACGGTGGGGACACGGAGGTCGTCAGCACCCACAGAGGGACTTACGGGCAGGTGCGTGAATCACCCCAACCCCGCTGGCCCGCGTGGCCTGGTTTCCAGTGCCTGAAGGCAGCAGGCCCAGAAGTGAGGGTCTGCAGGCCCAGAGTGCTCACAGACAGAGGTGGGGGGATTCCTGCATGCCAGAGGGCACTGTTCACTTGCCTGGGTTGTTGGTCCCCAGATATCTTCTTGTGCAAGGACCTACAAGTCTAGGGACTGAGAACAAACGCCTTTCCTCCTTTAGACTCAAAACTGCAGGTGCCCAGGTCTTTCTCCTGAAAGTCGAGAATTCTGGGCCCCCTCCTCTTCTCCCGTTAGACCGTGGAGTCCAGACCCCTAACCTCTCCTCCCTCAGTCCCGGGAGTCCAGGCTCCCAGTGCACTCAGGGACTGGTGCTCCCCTGCCGGGAAGCCCGGTCAGGGGTCATCAGGAGCAGAGCCACGGGGACATGGGGCTGCAAGGAATGTGTGTGGGAGGTCTGGGTGAGGAGGAAAGGGTGGGGCAGCCTCCTGCCTCAGGGACCTGGGGAGACAGGGGTTAAAAGGAAGCACCAGGAGTGTCTGTGGACAGGAACAGCCTCTTCCAGGGAGGCCAGGAGGCCCAGGTGTCTGTCTGGCCTGGGGCCCCACAGCCCATACATCCTCTGCTGTCTGTCTGTCTCTCTGTCTCTTGTGCATCCTCTCTGCTTTCGGTGTCCTGTCTCTCCCCATAACTCCCTGCATTGCTGACCCTCTCTGCTCCTCTGTCTGTCCACCTGCGACACGTGCTATCCCCGCCCCAACCCAAGAACCCGTCGGCCAGGAGTCCTCTGGGCCCCCAGGCAGCCAGCCCCCAGCAGGTAAGATCACACTGCACCCCAGAACCTCCAGGTGCTGGGGTGAGCGACACTGTGAGCTCAGAAGGGGAGGGAAGAAGGTCAGGACCCCTCCTGGGCCATCCCCGCCTGTTGGCAGGCGGGCACGCTAGAGCCCAGAGAAGTAAGAAACGCGTAATGTGAGCCACAGACCACCACGTGTGGTTCTGGGTTCTTACTCAACCTGCTTTCATGGGACCCCAGAAGGGAAGACATGGTTAGAGTGACAAGAGGCCAGGGGAAGGATGGAGGTCAAGGGTCAGGAAGGCGTGCAGGCTGGGGAGGGGGAGGATGAAGGAGGGGCCTTGAGGGGGTCTGAGATGGTGCCTGAGGAGCATCTGATTTCCCTTCTCAGGAATGGGCATGAAGACGCTGATTGTGGCACTGATCCTGAAGGCTGCAGGTGGAAAAAGGGATGGGATGGGGTGGTTGGGGGGGCGGGTAGGGGGCTGCTGATGGGAAGGTTTGGAATTGGGGATGGGGATTCACACAGGTATGGAGGTGGGGTGGGCTTGGAGTGAGGAGGAAGTGGGGTGCAGACGGGAAGGGGGTGGGAGGTGGTCTGAAAGCGGGGGAAGAATCTGAGGATGGGGGTGGGGTGCAGATGACCTGGAGCACTGGAATGGGGCATTAGGGTTCACACTGGGGGATTCGCCTGGTGTCTCCAGACCTCCTCCCTGACTCAGACCCTTCCTCTCTCAGCCTGGGCGGAGGAGCAGAATAAGGTGTTGCATGGTGGACCCTGTGAGCAGACAGCTCACCCCTACCAAGCTGCCCTCTACATGTCAGGCCACTTGCTCTGCGGAGGGGTCCTCATTCATCCGCTGTGGGTCCTCACTGCTGCCCACTGCAAAAAACCGTGAGTCTCCACGCCATGAGTGAGGCGTGGTTGCGATGAGACCCCGGGGGTGTCTTACAGATTTCAGGCGCGAAAGGACACACACATCTCCCCGTCCTAGCACAAGGCATCTGATAACCAGGTTCATCTGGCCAGTACTTCACTGAGCATTAAATATCTGTCAGGCACTTTTTTGGAGCCCTGGGGATACAGCAGTGAAGAAAATAAGCAAAACTGCTGCTTTTATGGACTGACCTTCTAACTGGGGAATCAGACGCTGCAGGGCCCTGTAGGCAGCGATGAAATGATGGATTTTATTCTAAGTGAGGTGGGAAACCACTGGAAAATTTCAGTCAGGGAAGCAGCAGGATCTGATTTACATTTTTTAAAAAGATTTTTTAAATTAATTAATTTATTAATTTATTTATTTGTCAGAGACAGAGAGAGACAGAGCACAAGCAGGGAGAATGGCAGGCAGAGAGAGAAGCAAGCTCCCAGCTGAGCAGGAAGCCTGATGCGGGACTTGATCCCAGGACCCTGGGATCATGACCTGTGCTGAAGGGAGACGCTTAACCAACTGAGCCACTCAGGCATCCCTGATTTACATTTTTAAAAGCATCCTGGCCACCATGTGGAAAGTGGGCTGAGCAAGGGGAAATGAAGGGATGCACGTAGAATGACCTAGGATGATGGCTTGGACCAGGGGATGGAGGATGGTTGAAAACCTTGGGAGGTATTTTGAGACCAGCAGGACTTGGTGATGTGGGATGGAAGAAGCAGGGCTGACCTCCAGGTATTGACTCAAACAAGCGGATGTTCTGTTGTGTCTCTCTAAGCTCTGGGAGAGGGAAATAGAACCAGTTTGGATATGGGCAGAGGAGTGTCAGACATTTTGCTCTAGCCAAGGTGAGCCTGAGATACCAGGGAGAGGTCCAAGAAGCATGAGGGTGGGCTGCTGGTGCTCAGAGGAGAGGGCAGACCTGGAGGTAAACATTAAGGGGTCATCCACAAATAAGGGGCATTTAAACACAGGATGGGATGAGATCATCCAAAAAGCGGGCATAGGCAGAAAAGCACAGAGGGACCAGGACTAATCCTCAGGGCCCTAATGATCACTAGTTAGGTTAACAGCTGCCATTTTGTTCAGTGCTACCAGCCAGGTGCTGAGTTAAGCAGCTTATATACATTTCCTGGAATCTCCACAATAAGGGACTCCTGGCCCCATTTTGCAGATGAGGATACTGAGGCTCAGAGAAGTAGTTAAGTGGCAACTCAAGTGTCTGAAAACCAACAGGTGCCACTTCCTCCTGTAGGGGGAGGGGTCTAATCATGCAAGGTTATGG
The DNA here is from genome assembly GCF_003265705.2 of Callorhinus ursinus. NCBI lineage: Eukaryota > Metazoa > Chordata > Mammalia > Carnivora > Otariidae > Callorhinus > Callorhinus ursinus. Next base: position 731,274 of record NW_027397133.1, read on the forward strand.
ACTCAAGGACCCCAGGTTGGTCTCCCCTACGCTTAGGGAGACTAGGCATCACTCCTACCATTCTCATTCATGCATTTGGTGCACAGTGATCAAGACATCTGCTAAGTGCCAGATTTGAGCTGGGCAGTGGGGATTCAGCAGTGGATGAGAGAGATACACAGAGTCTCTGTCCTTAGGAACACAGGAGAAGGAAGGCACAGAACGACAGTTATTTAACAAACAAGTCCTCGAAAAATCATATGACAAATTACCCTAAGTCCCGTGAAGGAAAAGAACAGGGATGGCTCCCTGAGAGAAAAGAACAGAGGTACCTACTTTAGATGGAGGAGGGTGTCAAGAAGGGCCTTCTGATGAGATGAAGTCCAAGCTGAGGCATGAAAAATGAGAAAAGGTAGACAAATGAAGAAGGGGGATGAACGTTCAGAGCAGAAGAAATGCAAAGACAAAGTCCCTGAGGTTGAAACAGTCTGGAGTGTTTTAAGAAAGTTATCAGTTCACAGCGGGGCAGAGGATGGTGGAATGAGTTTTATTCCAAGGGCAATGGGGAGCCACGGGAGAATTTTGAGCAAGGGAGTGACTCTTTGATCCATTTCACAAATATTTGTTGGATGTCTATCATATATGATAGATGCAGGTCTAGGCACTGAGGATACTGTATCTGAACAAAACAAAAATCCCATCTTGATATTCTAGAGCTGTGCTACCTAATGCAGTAGCCAAAATTGGCTAATTAAATTTACATTAAGAAAAATGCAATGAGATGACAAACCCAGGAGCTACACATCAAGTGCTCAGTAGCAGCCTGTGTCTAGTGGCCACCATATCAAGCAGCTGCATGACTGAGGAAGTTCTATTGGACAGTGCTGCTATGGTAGGAGGAGAGACAATAAAATAAGTAAATATTTAACAATGCATAGATAGTATATCAGATGGTGATGGTAGATTCTTGGATGACAAAGAAGGCAGGGAGAAAGGACTTGCCTGTTAGGGTAGATATTTGCACTTTAATTGGATCATCAGGGAAGGCCTCGTGGAGAAGGTGACATCTGAAGAGGGTGAGAGAGAAAGCCATGCAGATGTGTGGGGAAAAGAGTTGCTGGCAGAGGGAACAGCCAGTGCAAAGGCCCTGGGGTGAGAAGATGACTGCTGTATTCAAAGAAAGGCAGGGAAGTCAGGGTGCCTGGAGCAGAATGAGAGAGGGAGTGGGAGGAGGTGATATTTGAGAGGTGATGGGGGCAGGATGTGCGGGACCTTGTGGGTCAGGGTGAAAACTTCAGCCTCTACTCTGAGTGAGATGGGAGTCATGGGAGGGTTCTGAGCAGAGGAGGGACAGGAGGAGGTGGGATATTTTATGTTGTTAAAATTTCTCTGGTTATTTTGTGGAGGATGGACTGTGGAGGAGCAAACACAGAAGCAAGGAGTCCAGTGGGGTGCCTACTGCCATAGTCCCAGTAAGAGTTGATGGCTCCAGACCAAAATGGTAGCAGTGGGGGAGGTGAGAAGTGGTCACATCCTGGATATACTTTGGAGAGCCAAAGGGACTTCTGGGCAGCTTGGATATGAGGCATGAAACAAAGAGAGTCAAGAAAAGTCTCGAAGGTTATTCTGGAAGGATGAAGTTTTCCTTTTCGGAGCTGGGAAGATTGTGAGGGGAACAGGCCAGATGGTTCATGGTACACAAAGCCACCCCCATCTTCCACTACAGCCCTTTCTGGAGTCTCAGCTGCAGCCCAAGGGCTCCAGGTAAGACCCAGCCCTCCTCTTTCCCAGGAATCTTCAGGTTTACCTAGGGAAGCACAACCTTCAGCAAAGGGAGAGTTTCCAGGAGCAGAGCTCTGTTATCCGGGCTGTGGCCCACCCTGGCTACAATGCTGCCACTCATGACCAGGACATCATGCTGTTGCACCTGGCTCGACCAGCCAGATTCTCGGAACGCATCCAGCCCCTCCCCCTGGAGGAAGACTGTTGGGCCAACCACACCAGCTGCCACATCCTAGGCTGGGGCAAGACAGCAGATGGTCAGTAGGGGGAGCGTGATGGGGAAGCAAGCCGATGGGTGACAGGCTATGGAGGAGGTGGGCTAATGGTGAGGGCCAATGGGGCAGTGTGTCAATGGGGAGGGTTGGCAAATATGGGAGTTGAAGGAGCGAGTGAACAGCCCAGTGGAGAAAGTAGACCCGTGGGTGAACGGTATGGAGAGATAGGCCATAAGATAAAGGATCAAAGAAGAGGGACCTTCTAATCAAGAAGGAGGCCAATGATGTTTCGAAAGGGACCAATCAGGATGCACAGACGATCAAGAAGAGATAGTGGAGGAGGGACTAATGGAAGAAGAGAGATCAATAAAGCAGGGCAGCCAGCAGAAAGATATGAATTGAGAGTGTAAATGGGGTGGAGAGTGATAATAGGGAGGAACCGACTGAGGAAGGGTCAGAGGTCAAGAGGAGTCACTGGAGGAAGGAATGGGGTAGAAACAAGTCCAGTAGGTCAGCAGGAACCGTGGAAGGTAGTCGGGCCCGTGAGTGAAGGGCCAAAAAAGGAAGATGGACCATTGGATGAAGGGCCAATAGGAAGGGAGAACCTATGGTGGGGGGGGGTTCATTTAGGAAAGAACCAATGAGGGGGTAGACCTCTGGATTAAGAGCCAATAAGAAGGGAGAACCAATGGGGGGGGAATGGGACCAGTTAGGAAAGGACCAATGTTGGCCAATCAGGATGATCCAACAGGAAAGAAGGGTCCAATGAAGGATGAAAAGGTGGAGGAGGGACTGATAGAAGAGAGTCTAGAGGTGAGCTGGAACTATTGAAGAAGGTGGGACCAGTGAAAGCGACAAGTAGAGGCAGGACCTAAGAGAAAGGGAAAACCAATAAGAAATGAGGGCTAGTGGAGAAGGGGCAATTAAATGAGGAAGACAGGCCAATGGGAGGAAAGAACCATGTAAAGAGGGACCAATCAGGAGTCAGGGCCAATGGAAATGGGTTTTTATGAATGAAAGACAAATAGGACGAAGGAAACCAGTAGGAAATAAGGACCAAGAGGGAAGAGAGGACTTAAAGAGGTTGGAAGATTGCTGGAGGGGGGGAACGTGGGAAAGACAGGTTGTGAAGTGAGCCCGGCTCATTTCTCTCTGCAGGTGGTTTCCCTAACACCATCCAGTGTGCATACGTCCACCTGGTGTCCCGTGAGGAGTGTGAGCGTGCCTACCCCAGTCAGATCACCCAGAACATGGTGTGTGCCGGGGATGAGAAGTACGGGAAGGATTCCTGCCAGGTGAGGCCACCAGGACCTTCCGGTTACATCGCCAAAGACAGAGACAGCAAGAGAGAAAACACACAGGCTGAAATAGAGCTTTACAGAGACATGCTGGGAGAGAATCCCGGGGAGAGAGTCTCAGTTGGACACTCAGTGACACAGTGAGGAACAGGCAGAGATATAAAGACAGCCAGCAGAGACAGGAAATGCAGAGACAAAGATGGAGATAGAGAGATCAAGAACCAGAGAGACGCAGTAAGAAGGCAGATGGTGTGAGGGGACTGTCCTTCCTCAAACAGGGGACTGTCCTGTTTGGAGATGACCAAGCTCTGGAGGCGGGTGGACCACAGCCAGGGAGAGACAGGGTTCCATCCCCATTCCCAAATGCCTCCTTTAACTTGGGCTTTTTTTGTTTCCCCATCAACCACTGGCTCTCTCCTATTTATGTCAAAATTTACTCCAGTGCGGGGCGCCTGGATGGCTCAGTCATTAGGTGTCTGCCTTCGGCTCAGGTCATGATCCCAGGGTCCTGGGACCGAGCCCCGCATCGGGCTCCTTGCTCAGTGGGAAGCCTGCTTCTCCCTCTCCCACTCCCCCTGCTTGTGTTCCCTCTCTTGCTGTGTCTCTCTCTGTCAAATAAATAAATAAAATCTTTAAAAAAAAATTTACTCCAGTGCATTGAGGGACCTGAAGAGACCAGTCAAGAGGGAGAAAGAGACAGAGCTAGGAACAGTGATACATAGTAACTTGGACACAAAGAAAGGGCTAGCAGACAAATCCCATTTCTGAAGCTGTCTTTTCTCTCCCCAGTTTTGTTGAGATACAGTCAGCATCCATACATCAGTGTAGAATTTTCAGGTGTATAGCATGTTGGACTTCCATATGTGTAGAGTGATTACGGCAGTCAGTTTAGTTAGCTCCCAACATCCCCTGTAGATTCAATAAGGAGAGAAAGCAAAGCAAAGAAACAGAAAAGAAAAATTTTTGTTCCTTGTGATGAGAGCTCTCAGGGTGTACTGTCTTGACAACCTTCCTAGATATCACAAAGCGGTGTGATATAGTCACCGTGTTGTGCGTTACATCCCTGGTACTTACCTTGGAACTGGAAGTTTGTTGTCTTTTTAGGTCTCTTTCTCTCTCCTTCTGTCTCATTACACGTACATTTACATATATAAACATAACTATTGTATGAATAGATTTATATAAATATAATGCATTTTTAATAGAAATGTAAAGCCATGCACGCGATGTATTTTATTTTGTGTGTACATATCTATTTCTCTTTTTGTCTCCACCTCACTCCGCACTTCTGCCTCTCTCCACACCTCTCAGTCTCTGTTGTTGTTGTTGTTCTTGTTCTTCTTCTTCTTTTAAGATTTTATTAATTTATTTGACAGAGAGAGAGCAAGCAAGAGAGCACAAGCAGGGGCAGCTGCAGAGCGAGAGGGAGAAGCAGACTCCCTGCTGAGCAGGGAGCCGGGCGCATGGCTCTCGGTCTCTGTTCCTAGCCTTTATTCTTTTTCTTTTCTTCTCTCCATGCCTCTCTGGGTCTTGGTGTTCTCTTTATTTCTCCACATTTCTGAGTTTCCCTCAGACTCTCTATTTCCCTGTCTCTGACTGCGTGCGTGTCTGTCTGTCTCTCTGTCCCCAAGTCTATCCATCTCTGAGTGTCTCTCCCCCTTTCCCTCTCTACATGTATGTCCTTCTGTCTCCCTATCTGTCTGTCTGTCTTTCTTTTTTAAAGATTTTATTTTTAAGTAACCTCTACACCCGATATGAGGCTCAAACTCACAACCCCACGATCAAGAGTCACAGGCTCTACTCACTGAGCCAACTGGGCGGCCCTATCACTCTTTCTTTTCTCTGTGTGTGTTCCTGTATCTGATTCTCTCCCTCTTTCCCTCAGGGTGATTCCGGGGGTCCGCTGGTGTGTGGAGACCGTCTCCGAGGCCTTGTGTCATGGGGTAATGTTCCCTGTGGCTCCAAGGAGAAGCCAGGAGTCTACACCGATGTTTGCAGATATAGCCGCTGGATCCGAAAAACCATTCAGGCCAACTAACGTTGACATGTGACACCCAACTCGACCTGTGGTTCCCACTTGCTGGCTCCAGAATATCTCTGACCAAGACTTTGCCTTCCCCCTACCTGCCTAGATCCAACCCTTAATGCTTAATAAAAACAATGACATGACAGTACAAATTCACCCTGGTTTTACCCCAGCCCCATCCTTGCATCACTGGGGGTGAGTGGGGACGTGGGCTAAGGTCTTACCCCCACCACTAAGAGAATACAGGAAAACCCCTTCCAAGCATCTTTCCCTCCCTGGTTATTCCATGGGCTCTACTTCTTCATGCAGAGGAGTGGTCACAAGTCTGGCAAAACCCGAGTTGAAATCCCAACTCTGCCCCTTGCTAGTTGTGTACCCTTGGGAAGGGCAATTCCTTCCCTGTGTAGATTTTCTCATCTGTGAAATAAGGGTAATAAGGGTAATAATAGTATGTTCCTCATAAGGCAGTGGTTGCTGTTGGGAGGATTCAAGATTTCCAACAAGTGAAACACATGCAGTGTGCCTGGCACACTTGCTTGAGCAATAAAGAGTGGATTTTATTCTTGGCAGTGCTTTTTGCTTTTATCCCACTTCTGCCTGTCTCAAGTCCAGATATTCTTCGTTCCCTTTTACAGCCCAATTTCATTTCTCCTTCCCTCCAGGAAGACATCCGTGAGTACTGCATCTTGTGCTAGCCTTCATGGGGGCTCTCTCCCTTAAACTCCTTTTCTAGCCGTGGAAGAAGTGGGGGCAGAGGGCTGGGAGACCACTGTGTGTGGGGAGGGGGTGGGAGAGAAGGTGGGAGAACAGAGCCGGGGCCAGATCCCAAAGGACCCAGACCCCCAGGTTGAGAGGATAAAACTTTCTCCTGAGGGCAGTGGGGAGCCATGGAAGGCTTGTGAACAAGAGCAGCCCTGGGACCTTGTACGGGATGAACCAGAGGGGAGAGACTGGAGGCCAGGGAGGAGGTTGAAGTGATGGCGCAGGGAAAGAAGAGGACTGAGCTGGGGCTAGGCGGTCTGGAGAAGGAGGCTGCTTATGAGCTCACCATATGGAGAAGGTCGGGTGGATGACATTCATAGTCATAGAGGGGATGACCTGTAGAAAGTCCTGGGGGAGTGAGAACACCTGGTGTGCTCCAGAGATGGTGAATCATGCAGGATGGTGGAGCCGGGGGTCGAGGTGGGAGAGCTGGGTGGGATGGCTGGAAGTGGAGGTCAGTGGAAGATAAGGCTGGCCTTGAGCGCCAGGAAGAAGCCCTTGGCCTTGATCCTGAGGGCTTTGAGAAAACGACAGGGTCAGATCTGTGTACTAGAAAGATCTTGCTGCAGTCCATTTGAGGGGACAGCAATGGGCAGGGAGGAGGAGAGACTGGAGGTCCCCGGAGAAATGAGGGGAGCAGACAGGCCCAGCTGGGCAAGCCCCAGGCTTCTGCATGCTTTCTGGGCTGCTCCCACAGACGTGCACCAAGCATGATCCCTAACTGATGTACACGCCTCTACCCCCAAGTCCCAGGGCTGTCCTGTCCTCAGAGAAATCTTCTTTTCCTACAACCTCCACCGTATCATCTGTGAGGAAGGCAAAATAACCTCTAAGCCAGGGGTCCTCCCAGGAAGGGAAGTGGGACAGTTAGGGGCTCTCAGAGATAGAGAGAGGGAAAAGACAGCCCTACATGGGGGCTGGATTTAGAAGCAGAGAAATATTTGGGAACAGAAGGAGAATCAGAGACAACAATTCATTTGTTTCGATATTTATTGCAACCTTATTTTTGCCCAGTGCAGCGTAGAACGAAATCAAACGTTATTAAACAGAGCAACCTCATCCTAGGAGATGTTCAAAGTCAATCGTGTGTCATTCTGCGATCGGAGAGTTATGTGGTCCAAAGACAGAGGGAGTAATTTAAAAGAACGGAGTCCCTCAGTTGCAAAGATCTTCAGATTTGGAGGAAAAGCACATGTCTTAAGAACCAAAGCAAGGTGAAAGTTGATCAAGCCACATGATGGGAGGGAGTGGCTGATTTTTATGTGTATGTGGAAATACTAAGTCATGTGAACGGCCTGGGCCCGCCTTGACCCATCCCTTCATAAAGGTTTTGGATGGTAAATAGGGCCATGTAATGCACCAGAGTCACCAGGAGGAACCAGTCAACAAATGTCCAGAGCAAAATCAACTTCAGTTCATTAACAGAGAATTAGCTTCTTTAACAGATATGATGAATAACAAACACTTACTTAGTACATGCCAGGCGCTGGTCTAAGAGCGTTATACATTAACATATTTAATCTTCATAGCACACCTGTGAACTAAGTACCATTATTATTTCGATGTTACAGACAGGGGAAACTGGAACACAGAGAGGATCCTTGATTTGCCCAAAGTTTCACAGAGAGTAAAATTCGGCCAAGCCGACATATGAATGCCAAGGGGTTAGTGCCAGAGTTTCAGGTCCTGACTGCTCAGCTATAGGGTAGTCTTCTTTCAATTCCGGTACATTCTCAAGTTGAGCATAGACATGTTTAAAGGCTTAACATGAATCTTTTTTTTGAAGCAAACTCGCTGCATGTTCAGGTGCTTGTATGTCTAACAGAATTTTATCTGTTACAGAGACAGTCTCCTGACTTCAGCTTGAAAAATGTCATTGGTCTGTGATTTTTAAGTTGGTGTCATGCTAAATTTATAGCCAGTGTTGGGATACTTGAAAGAATATCAAGTTGATCATATTTACACGTGTCATATGCATAGATGTATAAATTTACCTAAATGTGCTGGGAGGTTTGTCTAAAAACTGAAGGGCTTCCAGAAGAGATTGAATGTGTTGGTTTTAGAAAGGTAGTTTAGGGACGCCTGGGTGGCTCAGTCGGTTAAGCATCTGCTTTCGGCTCAAGTCATGATCTCGGGGTCCTGGGATCGAGCCCTGCATTGGGCTCCCTGCTCAGCAGGGAGTCCGCTTCTTCCTCTGCCCTTCACCTTGCTTGTTCCCTCTCTCTCTCTCAAATAGATAAATACAATCTTTTTAAAAAATAGAAATGTAGTTTAAAATGTTTGAAGATACTTAATTAACTGAGTTTGTAAATGAGACCAAACATTATTGTGAAGACCTATCTGGAATAAAGAGGCATATCTAGAATTAAAAGGGTTGTAAGCCAACCTTGAAAGATTAAGGAAGAAGTGGGTTGCTGGATTTGTCACTTCCATGTGTGCAATATGAATCGCAGTAATCAAAACAAACCTCAGAACAGTTTTTTTCCCCTGTACCCTGAAGCCAGGATCAAAGGCTCTAAAACCTTTGGTTCAGCAGGTACCAGTTTACAGAAGTGAGCAATTCAGCTCGGTTCTGCCCCCAAGGAATGTGAGTTCCACGAGGACAGCAGCATCTCCAGGAGTCCGTTTTGTTCACGGGTGGACCTCAGTCTGGCTTGCAGGAGCTGCTCAGGACATAGCTGTTAAGTGAGTGTTTGGCTCCTACATCCCAGCAGGTCAGACACTTGGAAACACAGTTAGAGACGGATTCAGAGAGTCAGGGCCAGACAGAAAAAAGAGGCCGAATGGAGAAAAGGTGGGGAGAGGCAGCTCCAGATGGCCCAGGACTGGTGAGACAGAGCCACCTTTTGGGATCCCCACCCAGTGCCCCATTTCCCAAAGGGCCAGGAGCCACCCACCCCCCATCCTGGCCTCTTGGCCTCTTTCCGCATCAACAGGTGGCCCTGCCCAACCCTCTCACCCACGCCTGGCTGCACCAGCCCAGCCAAGTCCTCTGCAGGGGGCCCCCAGACTGGATCCCTACCCCTATTTGCCCCATGATGAGGGGCAGGAGGAGGGATGAGGGATCCTTTTGGCAAAGTGGCCTGAGTCTTCTCTACTCCAAACGCAGCGCAAGGGAGACAGAGGGACACAAAGATGCGGAGATACAGGTACTTGGAGCCAGTGGCAGGGGGAGGGGATAAAAACAGAGGGGGACTGAGAAGGGTAGAGTCGCAGAGGAAAGAGCGGCGACAGAGAAGGAAAGATACAAGAGAAACTCTGAGGCATAGAGACAGAGACGGAGAATCACAGACGCATAAATGGAGTGACGGGTATGCTCACTATCGGTGGTGATGTGTGTCAGACCTCATCAAATCCTACACATTAAATATGCACAGTTTATTGTAACCTGATTCCACCTCAAAGCTGTAAAGGGGAAAAAAAAGGCAGAGGAAAAGTAAAGGAACAAAAGACCAGAATTCTAAGGTATGTTGACATATGCACCACTCAGAATCATTAAAAAGAGAGAGAATCGGGGCGCCTGGGTGGCTCAGTTGGTTGGGCGACTGCCTTCGGCTCAGGTCATGATCCTGGAGTCCCGGGATCGAGTCCCACATCGGGCTCCCCGCTCGGCGGGGAGTCTGCTTCTCCCTCTGACCCTCCCCCCTCTCGTGCTTTCTCTCATTCTCTCTCTCTCTCAAATAAATAAATAAAATCTTAAAAAAAAGAGAGAGAGAGAGAATCAGGAGACACAGATAAAGGGCAAGGGTTAGAGACACAGAAAAACAGAGAGGGAGGGACAGAGAGATAGACGCGTTGAGACCCAGGGAGAGAGACAGGGATCCTAAGACAGAGGGTGGGGAGAGAGACCCAAGATGAGATACTTGGTGGGCTCGTCTTATGTTGAGAGAGACTCAGAAAGATTCAGAGGGAAGCAAACACAGAGAAGGAAGGCTGTAAGAGTTTGAAAAAATAGACAAAGATGGGAAGATGAGGGGGCGCCTGGGTGGCTCAGTCGTTAAGCGTCTGCCTTCGGCTCAGGACATGATCCCAGGGTCCTGGGATCGAGCCCCGCATCGGGCTCCCTGCTCCGCGGGAGGCCTGCTTCTCCCTCTCCTACTCCCCCTGCTTGTGTTCCCTCTCTTGTTGTCTCTTTCTCTCTCTCTCTCTCTCTCTCTCTCTCAAATAAAAAAATAAATTAAGCTTAAAAAAAAAGATGGGAAGATGATAAGGTGGGACAGAGAGAGGCAGAAAGAGTGAAGAACACAGAAAATAAAGAAAAATCCA
>NW_027397133.1:741701-780028 GCF_003265705.2 Callorhinus ursinus
CTCCCCCTGCTTGTGTTCCCTCTCTTGTTGTCTCTTTCTCTCTCTCTTTCTCTCTCTCTCTCTCTCAAATAAAAAAATAAATTAAGCTTAAAAAAAAAGATGGGAAGATGATAAGGTGGGACGGAGAGAGGCAGAAAGAGTGAAGAACACAGAAAATAAAGAAAAATCCAGGCACCAAGAAGACCCCCCCCAGAACTGGTGAGAAGCATGAGCTTGAGGCTGGGGGGAAAGGGGTTCAGGGCAGGATGGGCCAGTCCTGCGGAGATCCCTTCCAACCCTCCCTCCTGCCAGGGAAGTAGGGAGTGGCCTTTGGGACTGGGTGGGGGGTGCTCTGGGGGTGGAGGTGGGGGGAAGCAGGAGGAGTGATTGCTGAGGCCTGGCAGGGCGCCTCACTACCTGGGAATGCGCCCCGGGGATCAGTGGGTGGTTATAACTCAGGCTGAGTGCCCAGAGCCGAGGAGGAGGTGGCTGCAGGACGGCACAAGCCTGAGAAGTCTGTCGCTGAGCTGGGAGTGGGTTCCCCACACCCTACCTGGGGGATTCGGCAGGTGAGGCCCGGGGAAGAGAACCGGGGGAGGGAGAGGTGTCTGCGTCTGGCTCTGGTCTTGGATGCACCGCTGCTCTCTCTTTATCCTCCCTCTTTGCACAACTGGAGGGGGCCGGGTGTCTGCTCCTCTGAAGTCTGTAGGCTCCGGGTTGGGGGGCAATGTCCTTGTGGTTCCTTTCTGCCCTGGGAAATGGGGCAAAGAAGGAAGGGAGGTAGGGTAAGGGCTCCCAGAATCACCCGGGATTTTGTCCCTGCCCTTTGTCCTCCCCACAAGGTGCAGTGGCCATGGCTCCAGCAGGACACTCCTGGATGTGGATGGTCGGTGCCCTGATCACAGCCCTGATTCTGGGGGTGACAGGTAACCAGAACCCCTGTTGTGCACCTGTCAGCTAACTGTGGGTGGGGCTGTGGGTGACTCTCTGAGTGACATTGGAGTGTTTGTCCCAGGGGCCCTCTGTGTGGTGGGGTATGGCTCTAGGACTGGGTGGCTGTGAGTCTGAGTCCGTATTCATGTTTGGGCGATTGTGTGCGGCTGTGTGCCTGTCACTGTGTGTGTTTTGGGGGGGTGCCTTTCCCCAGATCAAGTGACTGCTTGTAACTGGTGCACTCGCTTGGAGCCTGTGTGTGTGATTGTGTGACTAGGCGTGTGTGCGTTTAGGATCGTGTGTGACTCAATGTCTGTGCAAGTAATTGTATGCACACTATGTGTGTGGCTCTGTGCGACTGAGGGTATCTGGAGTTCTTGTAACAAAAGTGCTTGTTATGGTGAAAACGCGCAGCCAGGTGCTTGCCGGTAAGGAACGGTTTGGGGCTGCGTGATTGCCGCTGAGTGCAGGACTATGTGTGGCTCTATCTGGGCTGTGTGATCGCTTGAGGTTCTATGTCGGGGTGATTGTGACTGCATGTTTATAGGGGACTGTCTGTGTGATGGGGCAACTGCGTGGGTGGAGTTTCCATCCCTGCCTTAAGGGATTGGGTGTGCTGAAGTGTCTGTCACTATGAGGTGGTGGGTGTGTGAAGATGGATGATGCTAGGTCACTTGCACTGTGCCCTGCTGGGCTTACTGAGGGTACTGTTGTCACCATGCCAACGTGCCCGTGTGCGGAAGAGCCTGTGCTGGTCTCCACATAGATGCACACACGTCCCTGAGACACTGCATGGGTGCGCGAGATCTTGTGAGGCTGCTGCCTAGTGCGCTTGCCTGGAAAGTGTGTGCACCGTGAGCCGGAGCCGCGCCCGTAGCTACCCCGGTGGAGACGGTGTGCCTCTCATGCAACTGTGTGTGTGCTTATCTGTGACAGCAGTTGTGTGCGTGTTTCCTAGAGTGTGTGCGCCAGGCACTTGGCGTCTGTGGGTCATCAGCAAGAATATGAACAAGTACACAGATTATGGGGGGCGGGCGATGGAGTGGGTATCTCTGTCTGGCTGTAGGGGGGAGGGTATTGCCAGGAGGATTCAGGAGGTGAACGTTCGTGTTTGAGAATTCAAAATGAACCTTGTTTCCTGTCGCCATCGGGCCCCTCTAGCTGAGCACTTTCCTGGTGCTGTTCCCCCAACTCTTCCTCCGCCCAGAGGCTCTAACTCTGCCCCCCTTTCCTCCGCTGCACTGCTACTCCAGATTTTATCCACAGTCAGGGTCCCCTTGGGCTGTGCACCCCCCAGCCCCGCAAGCCAGGCCCCACCTCGATGGCTCTCCCCGTTTTGGCCACGGTCCACTTCCGGTCCTGTAGGCAGCTCCTAGAACCCAGCCCCTACCTCCCTGCCCGAAGTCTGGGCTCTTTATAGACTCGATCTCCCCACGTGACCCTGGCCTCTCAAACTGCCCCCTCCAGCCCTGACCTCATTCGCTGAGGCCTGACCCCACTTCTTGAGCCGAGGTCCCACCACTAAGGCCCTGGTCACCGGCCCATTCCCAGGTTCCGCCCCCTGAACCTTGGCTCCGCCCCTGGGAATGTACAATTTTACCTGCCTTGGCCCCGCCCACTGAGCTCTAGCCACTCCCAGGAACCTTGAGGTGCAGAGTCCAGTAAACCACCTGATCCTGGACTCTGTCCTTGAGTTCTAAGCCTTGCCCCTCTTCCAGGTTTCACCCTTAGACTCCAGGCTCCGCCCCTGAAGCCCTGAGCCCGATCCCCTCCTCAATATAAGAGTCTTTCGGGGGTGAGACGACCTCTGGAGGGTCCCACCTCTTGGATCTAAGACCCACCCGCTGAGCCCAAGCTCCGCCCCTATCCCAAGCCCCTCCCGTTTTCGGCCCCCAGAGTCTGTTCTTGCAAATGATGTTACCTCCTGCAACAACCCCTCCGACACTGGGTCCTCTGGAAGCACCCGGGACACTGGAGCTGGGGCCCAGGAGGACACCAGGGCAGACGAAGGAAGCAGCAGCAGCCGCATTGTGAATGGGACCGACTGCGAGATGCACGCCCAGCCGTGGCAGGGTGCGCTGTTGCTGCCGGCCAGCCAACTCTACTGTGGGGCCGTGCTGGTGAATCCGCAGTGGCTGCTCACAGCGGCCCACTGCCGGAAGCCGTGAGTGGGGCTCCAAGAGCAAGGCTGAGCAGGGCTGGGCAGGGCAGGGGCGAGCGGGAGGGGCATGGAGGTGAGTGTGCGGCGCGAATGAGAAAGGGGTACAGTTGGGATGGGATCAAGGATGGAGTTGGGGTGGAGAGCGGGGTTAGGCTGGGGAGAAGATTGTGGTAGGGGGTGGGAGTTAGAGATGTGGTGGATTTGGGGTGAGGAGTGCATATGTTGAGTGGTTTGGAACGGAGTTGTGATTCAGACTGGCTCTAGAGTTTGGGATGGGGTAGGGTAGAGATGAAAATGGTATTGGGATTGGAAATAGCTGTGGGCTTGAAGATGGGGTTGGGCTTAGCTTTACGAATGGTACTGGAGATGGCTGGATTTGGAGTTGGGAATGCACGTGTTGGTGGTTTGAGGGTGGGCGAAGAATTAGGGCTAGGGTCAGGGATGTAAATGGGTTGGATTTGGGGCTGGGCATGAGTATGCTGATGGTCTGGAACAGAGATGCCATTAGGAGAATTGGAGATGGGTGGAGGTACATGGGGATGGGTTAGGGCTGGGGTGGGAATGGATGTAGCATTGAGGATGGGGTTGGGATTAGAGTTATTGGGGGGGTGGAGGGTTGGGTTTGAGGTTGGGGTGGTTAGATCAGGGTTGGGAATGCAGAGGTGGTGGTTTATGTGTGGGGAAAGGATTCGGGTTGGGGATGGGATGGGGTGAGGACGGGGTTGGGACTAGATTTGGGGTGTGCTCAGCACTGGATATGGGCATAGGGATCAGGGTTGCTAGTAATCTGCACCATCTTCTTTAGATTTTACAGAATTCGTCTTGGCCACCATTCCTTGTCGCCCGTTTATGAAACTGGGCAGCAGTTGTTCAAAGGGATCAAATCTATCCCACATCCTGGCTATTCCCATCCTGGCCACTCCAACGACCTCATGCTCATCAAACTGAACAGAAGAATCCGTCAGACTCAGGCTGTTAAGCCCATCAACATCTCCTCCCACTGTCCCACTGCTGGGACCAGCTGCTTGGTTTCTGGCTGGGGAACAACCAGCAGCCCCCAAGGTGAGCATCTAGGTCCCTCTTGATGCCCACCCATGTCTGCCTTCTCCCCCTCTCTGCCTCTGAGCACTGCCCCTCCCCATCTTTCTCCGTTGCTCACAGTGGCCCTGCTTGTGTGTGTTTCTGACAGTTAAATTCCCCAAGGTCCTCCAGTGCTTGAACATCACTGTGCTAAGTACCAACAGGTGTAAAGAGGCTTATCCAGGACAGATAGATTCCACTATGTTCTGCGCTGGTGATGAGGCGGGCAGAGATTCCTGCCAGGTAAGGCTCAAGACTTCTACATTCATGCAGCAGAGACACCCTGAGTGCCAACTGTGTAATCTGAAACCTTGCTAAGTGCTGGGAACCCAGCCCTGTCCAATAGAAATATAATGTGAGTCATACATGTCATTTTAAATTTTCTAGTAGCTACATTTTAAAAAGTGAAAAAGAAGCAGGTAAAGTTCACTATCTTAATAATAAATTCTATTTAACCCCATGTATCCCAAGTAGCATGATTTCAAAATGTAGTTAATATAAAACAATTATAAATGAGATATGTTACATTCCTTTTTTTTAATAGTAAGTCTGTGAGATCCAATGTGCATCACACGACAGCATATCTCAGTTTGGGCTAGCCATGTTTCAAGCACTCTACAGCCCCATGTGACTAGTGGCTACCATATTAGACAGCACTGGTCTAGGGGGAGAGATCAAGTCTGCTTTATATGGTTGGGCAGGTTGTGCACTGTATACAGATATCACTGCTAAGGGGGCAATCTTCATGGAATAGATATCACAGTGTTGTCTATTTTAGCAAATTTCAGGCAGATGGCAGTTAAGTATCTTGTCCCCACAAAATTTATAGTATAAAAGTCTTCTGACAAATGCTAGTAAACTGTCTTGAGGAAGGAAAACAAAAACCTTTGCCAGGTATTTGAAAAAAAGAGAATGTTTAATAAAGAGGCTTGACTGCAAGTTTGTTGGAATGGCTGGAGGGGCAAAAAGGTAAAAAACCCTAATGGTTGGGGTGCCTGGCTGGCTCAGTTGGAAGAGCAGGCGATTCTTGATCTCAGGGTTGTGAGTTCAAGCCCCACATTGGGTATAGAGATTACTTAAAATAAAATAAAAAATAAAATTATTTAAAAAACCCCAATGGTCAAGAAAATGCATAAATAGGGTAATTTCAGAGACTGATAAAAACTATGCAGAGAATAAAACATAGTTTTATGATAGTGAGTGATGAGGGGCAATATTCAAAAGGGTGGTTGGGAGGTGGGTAGAGGGTAGAGGCGGGTAGAGACTGAATGACATAAAGGAGCCAGCCTTGCAAAGGTTAAGGGAAGGAAAAGCATGTGCAAAGGCCCTGCAGCAGGGAGGAGTTTGGCTGGCTCAAAGGACAGAAAAAGCCAGAATGTTTGGGGAACTGAGTTGGCGGGGGTGGACGCAGTAAGAGTTGAGCCTGGAGAGATGGGTGGGGACCAATGTTCAACAAATATTCCTTGATTCCCAACACAGAGCTTCTCTGTGTCCTCATGGAAGCTCTATCTGTTGAGGATGACAAATTAAAAGTAAACTGTTGCAGGGATCAGGACCTTCCCCTGTATTCAGGCCCTCAAGTGTTCTAGAACAATGTAAATTAGGGTGCTCTCTGCTGGCAGGACGAACACTTCAGTAATATTGGCAATTACTAAGGAAGCTATGGCCTCAGACGGCACTCCTGTCCCATTCCGATGGCTGGCAAAGAGTTCCTCCCCCCCGAATTTTATAAACCTAGAGGATTGTAGCAACTTCCCAATGTCATCTTTGTCCCCACCCGATATGGAAACACGAACATCTGGATAGAGAAATGGGCAGAGGGATTTGTATCAGAAGAAAGCACGTCTAATTTGAATGTCGGCATTCTTTAAAAAGATTTTAATTTATTTTTATTTTTTTAAAGATTTTATTTTTATTTATTTGACAGGGAGAGAGACACAGCGAGACAGAGAGCACAAGCAGGGGGAGTGGGAGAGGGAGAAGCAGGCTCCCCGCTGAGCAGGAAGCCCGATGCCGGGCTCCATCCCAGGACCCTGGGATCATGACCTGAGCCGAAGGCAGACGCTTAATGACTGAGCCACCCAGGTGCCCCCAAAAGATTTTTATTTTATTCGAGCCCACCTGGGGCTCAAACTCGACCTTGAGATCAAGAGTTGGGCGGTCCACCAACTGAGCCAGACAGGCGCCCCTCAAATGTCAGCATTTAAAACCATTTAGCTTTTCTGGAACCAAGTTTAGCACCTTGTTTTTCATTTTGCAGACCTCAATTAGCTTTTCATACCAGCATGTGGTCAGGGTGTGGCCACTCAGAGCAAAACGTAATAACAACACTAATACTATAATAATAATAACGCGGGGCCCTGCTTTATGTGGTTCACATACACTGGCTCATTAACTCACTTAGCCACTATTACTATAGCTCTATTTTACAGACGAGGAGCCAAGCTCAGGGCAGTTAACTAACTGCCTCTCAAAGGAAACTGCAGGGATATTAAACAAAATATAATGAGAAAAATTAAGTCGCAAGACAGTTGAAATTTAGAGGTGCACCCAGGCAGGCTCTTTTGCCTTGAAATAGAGTCTGCTAACACAGAAAGAAGTTGGGCTCTGGATTTCTTTATAACTGATACTAGTATCTTGCATAAACATACATAAGAAATGATGGTAAAGAGTGGTATTATTATAGGAGAGTAGCTGCAGGAGTTTGGGGAGTTAAGGACGGACAACCCAAGGAAGGAGTCCTCAACCTGCCCCCCCCACCCCCGGGGGACATATGACAATACCTGGCAATAGTTTTTGTTATCACAATTATGCCTGGGGGAGGAAGGCCGTGACTGGCATCTAATGCATAGAGGTCAAGGATGCTGCTGAGCATCTTACAATGCACAGGACGGCCGCCACAACGAGGAATGATCTAGCCCCAGTGTCAGTGGTGCCCAGGATGAGAAAGCCTCATCCTTCAGGGACCAGAGAGCTGCCTCTCTGCAAAGGTGAGGTGTAAGTACAAGATGGATTGGTGCCGAGGGCCGGCCAAGAATGAGGAAGGGAAAGGAAGCCATGTCAAGTGTGCTCAGTAGGAGAAATACAGTGCTCGAAGGTTGGAATAGAGAAAGACAAATGGGGACAGAGAGACCCAGTGAGGGAGACACACGGAAGAGGTGGCGTTGGGTGGAGAGGACAAATGGAACTTCTAAAAGTGGGACTTACAGGGAAATGTTAACATTTCCTCTCTCTGTGTGTGTCTTATCTCTGTCTCCCTCTCTTTGTGTCTCTTCACCCCTCTACTTTTTCACCTCTGTGTCTCTATCTCTTGCCTCCCTGGCCTTTCTTCACCTGTGTGTCTCCCTCCCTCCACCTCCCCACATCTCTGCCTCTCTGAGCTCCTTTCTCCTCCACAGGGTGATTCCGGGGGGCCTGTGATCTGCAATGGCTCCCTACAGGGCCTCGTGTCCTGGGGAGACTTTCCCTGTGCCCAGCCCAACAGACCTGGCGTCTACACCAACCTCTGCCAATTCACTAAGTGGATCAAGGACACCATCCAGTCCAACTCGTGAGGCATCCCAGGACCTGGCATTCTGGTGTGCCCCACCCTCTGCTGTCCTCACTCCGGCAGGAACCGTGACACTCTTTCCACACCCCTGTTCCTTCCTGAGGATGTTGGGGTTGTTAATCTCTCCAGCCCCTCCCCAAGTCTCCTGGAATCACGGTCCCCCTTCCCAGCCCTGGGCTGACCCTATCTTTCCAGTCAGGTCCTAGAGAGAGTTTCCCAGAATGACCAAGGTGAGGGCTGCACCTCAGTCTCCCCCATGCTTCCTTCCTCAGGCCCAGAGACTGTCCTCGTTCTGCAGCTATGACCCAAATTTGGTCCCAGAAATAAAGCATCTGAGGAGAAGTGAGCTCCGTATGTGATGTCCCCCACTCACTGAATGACTAGGCAGCCAGGAGCAAGTCACTTCTCCCCTCTGCACCATTGTGTTTGCTCTTTGGGGGTATTTCACTTGCAAGAGACAGAGATCCACTCAAGCTGCTTTGCATTTTCTTTCTTTTTTTCTTTCTTTTTTTTTTTAAGATTTTATTTATTTTTTGAGAGAGAGAGAGACAGCGAGAGAGGGAACACAAGCAGGGGGAGAGGGAGAAGCAGGCTTCCTGCAGAGCAGGGAGCCCGATGCGGGGCTCGATCCCGGGGTCCTGAGATCATGACCTGAGCCAAAGGCAGACGCTTAACGACTGAACCACCTAGGTGCCCCTGCTTTACATTTTCTTCACAAATATTGATCGAGTGAGTATTTTGTGCCAGGAAGTTTTCAGATGCTGAGATACTACAACAGGCAAAAAAGAACAATTTCCTGCCTCACAAGGCTCCCGTTCTCCTAGGGGAAGGCAGACAGTAAAGAGGTAGATGGATACATTACCTATGATATGAATAAAATGAGCACAGAGCAGGAGGAAAGAGGACTGTTGTGGGGAGTGGACCTATTTATATCAGATAGTCAAGGAGGGTGTGGGAGGGTGGTATAATGCCTCACCCGCACCTCCAAGATGTCCACAGCCTAATCCCTGGAACCTGGGAATATGTGGGTTTATATGGCAATGAGACCTCACGGTTGTGATTAAGGATCTTGCGGTGGTGAGATGATCCTGGATTTTCTGGGTGAAACCATTGTAATCCTAAGGGTCCTTATAAGAAGGAGTTGGGGTGAGGGGGCACCTGGGTGGCTCAGTTGGTTAAATGTCTGCCTTCCACTCAGGTCATGATCTCTCTCCTCCCTGCTCGTGATCTCTGTTGCTCTCTCTGTCTCTCTCTCTCAAATAAATGAATAAAATCTTAAAGAAACAAAGAAAGGAAGGAAGGAAGAGAGAGAGAGAGAAAGAGAAAGAAAGAGAAAGAAAGAAAGAAGAAAGAAAGAAAGAAAGAAAGAAAGAAAGAAAGAAAGAAAGAAAGAAAGAAAGAGAGAAAGAAAGAAAGAAAAGAGAGAAAGAGTTTGGGGGAGGGGCAGTGGGAATGAGAGAGAGATTGGAAGATGCTGCTAAGCTGGTTCTGAAGATGAAGGAAGGGTCCATAAACCTAGGAATGTAGGTGGTCTCCAGGAGCCGGAAAAGGCACAGGAATGGATTCTCCTTCCGAGCCTCCAGAAGGAATTCAGCCCTGCATGTCTATGTCTTTATTTTAGCCCAGTGTGGCAACATTTGGGACTTCCGTCCTCCAGAACAATAAGAGTAAACTGATGTTATTTTAAGATACCAAATGTGATAATTTGTTTCATCAGAAACTAACATCAAGGGCCTCTGGGAGGAAGTGGCATTTGAGCTGAGTCCTACAGAATGACAAGTGGCTAGCCCAGTGGATATCTGGGGGCTCAGTGTTCCAGACAGAAGTACAGGGCAAAGGCTCTGATATGGGGACAGGTTGGGCATTTCCCAGGAACAGAAAGAAGACCAATGTACCTGGAACCTCATGGTTTTCCCTAAGAGATTGGGAAGCCATTGGAGTTTTTTAAGCCAGATGGCAATATGACCTGCTTTTTTTTTTTTTTTAAGGTTTTTATTTATTTGACAGAAAGATAGAGCCCAAGTAGGTAGAGCGGCAGGCAGAGGGAGAGGGAGAAGCAGGCTCTCCGCTGAGCAGGGAGCCCGACGCGGGGCTCGATTCCAGGACCCCGGGATCATGACCTGAGCCAAAGGCAGATGCTCAACCGACTGAGCCACCCAGGCGCCGCCACATGATCTGATTTCTGTGTAAGAAGATCATTCGCCTGTTGGTGGAGGACGCAAAGGGGCTGCTTATTGGCCAGAGGAGAAAAGGGAAGTCGGTTATCAAAAGAATATCCAAGACTTGGGATGGTCAGATGTCAGCCCAGAAGCAGCTAGCTGCCTGTGGAATCCCTCTCGCTCTCTTTCCTGCAGTGACCTTTCACGTCTCCCTCTTCTCATTTTCTCCAAGGGGCATCCTCTATTTCCTCCTCAGATTTGGGGGGCATGTGGCCTACAATAGCACGCCCCTGATAACTAGCTCCAGTTACTGGCGTTTCTTCAGTCCTGATTGGCTGCCTATGGGTCAGGTGCCGACTCTGGGTCCAATCAGCTGTGGCCAAGGAAGGCGGGGCCACATAGTACACCCTGAATCCCCCCATCGTCCCTTCACCAGTTGCAGCGGGCAGGGCAGTGCCCCTAAGAAGGCTGTGGGCATGGAAGTCAATGAAACAGGCCTGAGCAAACTCTTAAAACAGTTCTTTCTGGACCTCAGTTTTTCCATCCATAAAATGAGAGGATTGCAACGTAAAGATCTTCACCTGTGGATTCAACCCCCGAGATACATACTCCCGGTGGTCAGGAGTGGACACAGAAAGTCACTCCAGGGAATATCTTGGAAATGGAACGTTTTCTTTTTAAGTAAGCTCTAGGCCCAAGGTGGGGTTTGAAGTGACAACTCTGAGATCAAGAATCACATGCTCTACTGACTGAGCCAGGCAGGTGCCCCAGAAATGGAACATTCTAGGAAAGGAATTACGTTAGGGAATTTTATCGGTAACAAAACACCGGATTAAAAGTGACTTACATAATAAGGACATTTAGTATTTCACATAACAAGAAACTCAAGGCAAGGACAGTTACATGGTCAGTGTGATGTCTTAAGTGACGTCACTGGGGGTCCAGGTTCTTTCCATCTTTCTTCTCTAACATCCTCACATTCATTCATGTACTCAATGATGATATACTAAGCCAGGTAATAGTCTAGTCACTTGGGATAGGGTAATTCACAAAACAGATTTTTTAAAAAATCTCTGCCTTCCTTCAGCTTACATTTTAGCAAGGGTAAGAAAATATGTCCGATTTTTTTCTTCAAGCTTGTAACCTCTTGGGTATAAAATGGCTGCCACAGTTTCAGCCATCACAGCCTCACACAACTGTGACAAAAGTCAGGAAGGAGACCTTCTCCTAGCAGAGCTCTCTTTATAAGGAAAGAAAGTTCTTCTCCAGGATCCCTCCCTAACCCCCATCTCTCCCTCCCTCCCTCTTTCTCTCTCTCTCTCTCTCACACACACACACACACACACACACACACACATACACACACACACACCTCTGCAGACTTCTCTTTGGGTCTCAGTGGGAGAGAGTCCTAATGCCCGTTGCTGCAAGAGAAGCCGGAAAAATTGTTTTCTGGCATTTTTCGTCTCTATTGTGGGGTGCAGTCTCTGTCCAGAAGGAAAAGGGGGTGAGAACTGGCTGTTGGGTAGACAGATTGATATATTGATACTCATCATAATTATCTCCCTTGCGCTCAGCCATTTACAACTCCTCACAACAATTTGGGGGGACATTCTACAAAGGTTGGGGTGCCAGGTTTGGGGCCATTGACCTCACCAATGATTCATCTCTTCTTCTTGGTGGTCACCAATCTAAGATTAATATCCAGTGTGCTGTGACAGATGTGGACTTAGCCCAGCTTTGACTGCTCTCTGTAAGCAAGTACAAGATGGGTGGTGTGGTGCAAAACAGGGGCAAATAATACTGACATAATTGCAGGTAACGGAGATAGTTCAAAGTTGGAATATTAAGGGAAAAATCTGGAATAGAGCAGAATGCTAGCTGAGGGGCAATTTTGAGTATATTTTCCAAAATGATGCTGTTAGTCAATCTGCTTTTGGCAACAAGAGAAAATTCATGCTGTCTTAAGTAGGTTTTGATTTTGCATACCAAGAAATATAGGTAAGGACAGCTCCAGGCAAGGGCTGTCAGGTCTCCAGTTCCACTTCTTTCTGCTTCTCTTGGTTCTCCTTCGTGTGGGTTCACCATCCTCAAGATCAACGACTGTAGTGAGTATCTTAGAGAAAGATGACACTTTTCCAGAAACAGCCCCAGAAGAATTCCCTTCATACCTATTGGTCAGAATTCGGTCACATGTCCTTTCCTAAACC
The DNA here is from genome assembly GCF_003265705.2 of Callorhinus ursinus. Classification (NCBI taxonomy): domain Eukaryota; kingdom Metazoa; phylum Chordata; class Mammalia; order Carnivora; family Otariidae; genus Callorhinus; species Callorhinus ursinus. The sequence goes on from NW_027397133.1 coordinate 753,774, forward strand.
AATCACAGGCCAGGGGAAATGGATTCACATGGTTGATTTGCACCAATCAGGGTTCGTGTTCTGAGATTGAGATCAGAAAGTCCCCTGAGTAGTGTAGGCGGGAGGAAAGGGGCTGCTCCCTGAATAAAAGGGAGATTCTGTTATCAAAGAAGAGAAAAATGGATGGTAGGTGAACAGCCAAAGGCGTCTGTGGATAGGCGTCCTTTTAGCAATTTTTTAAATTAACTTTTCAGTGAAGAATAATGTATTATAGCATTATAAATGTATAAAGCATTAATGTATAAAGCATTATAAACTTGATGAATTTTCACTAAACAGAAGACACTCTTGTAACCGGCACCCAGGTAGGGCAGTAGGATATGACAAGCTCCCCAGAAGATCCTCTAGGGGTCCCCCTGCAGTCACTGCCCCCTGCCAAGTGTAGTGACCTTCCTGAGTTTTATCATCATCTGGTTTTGCTCATTTATAAACTTTGTATGAATAGATATAAATTTATTTATATAGATTTATGGAAATACAATAAATGTACACAAATAAAATCACAGTGCATTATCTTGTGTTTGACTTGTTTTGCCCGGTATTATATTTGTGTGCTTCATCCAGATTTTTGTCTGTAGTTGTAAACATCCCCTTCTCATTATGGCACTGTATACTTTTGTGTAAATGTACTCCAATTTATTTACCCATTTTTACCATAAATGGGCATTTGGGAGTTTCTAGTTCCTTCCAACAATTTTTTTAAAAGATTTTATTTATTTATCTGACAGTGAGAGAGGGAACACAAGCAGGGGGAGTGGGAGAGGGAGAAGCAGGCTTCCCGTCGAGCAGGGAGCCTGATGTGGGGCTCGATCCCAGGACCCTGGGATCATGACCCGAGCTGAAGGCAGACGCCTAACGACTGAGCCACCCAGGCGCACCTCTTTCAACAATTTTAAAGGCAATATGCTGATCTAACATCTGCCAAAGCTATGGTGAAAATTTAGGAGAAGCAGTGTGCTCTTCACTGCCCTTCCAACTGCGTCCCTCAAGCCCCATGCTTCTTCCTCCTGTTGGCAGAGCCTGGAAGCATCCTGGGTCAGGTTTAGGCTCAAGGGTGAGCAGGAGATCAGAAGGGAGGTGTGTGGGCCAGGGGCAGAAATAGACGTTTTGATGTGTTGTGATCTTGTCTGACTCAACACAGGGCAGCCTGGGCAAAATTGAGATGTAGTTGATTAACACACAAACCCAACTATTGCTCAGGGTGGCACGTAACTTGGATAAAGATGTTCACTGTCCTTGTGGGTGGCCATGTGATCCATAAGATGTAAGCTGAAACCTAGTGGCTGCGTTTCCTTAGGAAGTTTCTGTTTTGTCAATAAAAGTGTGGGCATTATGTTTGGACTTTATTCTCTTCCCGCCTGGAATGGGGGTGCCTGGAAGTGGACCGGTCACTTTGCACTATAAAGATAAAAGGCACAAGATAAAGATGGGGCTGTAAGAAGCAAAAATAAGCCCACACTCTTGGTGACTTGCTGAAGTCCCTGCTCCAGGCACATACTCCCGAAATCTGGGCATGAAAAAGAGAGAACAAAACCTCCAGCATCTGGGCTACTGTAGCTGGTTTTAGGTATGCTGATAGGGAGAAATGAAGTTTCTAGGAACAAAAACTGAGCTAAGACATTGTGCAGATTTTACTGGGCAGGCTCGGCTTTCCCTTCCTGGATGAGGATATGTTTTTTCAGTATGAAGGCTGGCTCCAGACCAGGAGGAAACAGATGTTGGTAAATGGTTCCTGTTAAGGGTGGAGAGGACCAGTGTATTTCCTGCATGGTGATGTAAGTGGTAAGGAGAACAGGCCAGTGGTGATGCAAGAAATAAGCTTCTTGCCTTACCAGATATTAAGACAGGCTGCAACACAAAATAATGTATTTTTTTAAAGTGTAGTATTAGCGCAAGAAGAGAGAGTTCAGAATTCAATATAATATTATGTAATATATGGGGAATTATAAAAAAATGGTAAAATAGCAACCCAAATTAATGGGAAGAAGATGGTAAACTTAGTAAATGGTGTCAGGAAAACTGGCTCCCTGTGTAGAGCAAAATGTACCTAGATTTCCGTCTAACATCACACACAAAGGTGGACTCCAGATGTGAAAGATACATTTATAAAGTAAACAGAAGAAAATCAGAGATTATCTTCAAATCTCTGTGACAGAGAACAACTTCTTAAGACTTCAAAATCACAGATCATAGAACAGAACATTCATTAGTTTGATTATGTCAAAATTAAAAGGAGAGTAAAACGGATCATTAAGACATTTATCAGAATGGGAGAAGTTATTTGTAATATTCATAATGTACAAGGGACTAATATCTATAATATGCAAGAAGATTCTGTAAACTAATAAGAAAAAGGATGGGAGCCTTTACAGGAAAATGGGTAAAGGGTATGAACAGGCAATTTGCAGCAGCAGAATCCAAAAACTGACATGCATCTGAGGGGATGTTCGAACTCATTCATTGTCTGAGAAATGTAAATGTCAACAACAATGAGATACCACTTTACACGAATTAAGCTGGAGAAAATGAGAAGAATGGGAAATGTCTAGTGTTGTCAGGGATGTACCGGCATCCCTGAATGTTCAAGTGCTGCTGGGTTTAGTGTGGGGCCTCCAGTTCTGAGGAAGGATCTGGCACTATTTCATTAAATTAAATATATATACACCCTATGACTCAGCAATTTCTCTACTGACTACACATCCCAAAGAAATTCTTCCACACGCACAAGGGGACATGTACAAGGATGTGCCTTGTTGTGTTCTTTGTGGTGGCTGGGAGTTGGGAGCCACCATGTGTCCATCCCTAGGGGGATTGTTGACTAAATGTGTGGACACCCATCATGGAGTTCGATGCAATGGGGCCGTGTGAACATGGCAACGTGGTTGGGTCTTCAAAACAGTGGCGTTTGAAACGTGAATTAGAATAGAATGAGATATATAATCCAACCCCAATTACATAAATTAAAATTACAGGCCATAAGAACCACACTGTGCATTTTGTAAGACTGAGGGAGGGTGGGAAGAGGGAAGAGAAGGAAGAAAGAAAGGAGGGGAGGGACACAGGGAGGAAGGGAGGGAGGAGGGAGAAAAGAAGGATTCTGTACAAACCGGTGATGATAATGACGCATTTGACATTGAACCTCTGCACCCGAGGTCTAAAGGGAGTAAAAAATAACCTTGTTAAATTGCCAAGCCACACTTTGCATAGACAGTGTCTAGAGGCTGAGCCCCTCTGTGGGGCTAGGAAAGCTGTGTGCATTTTGTGTGTCCCCGCTCACTGTGGCCACCTTATGAAACTATTCTATATCCCTGAATTGTTAAATCAGACACTTAATCTAACTCAACTGTGACTGATTCTTGCTTGATTCACACCCCCTGCAATGCACAGAATTGGCTCAGGACCTCAGAGAGGCTGTGACTTGGGTCCAAAACTGTCATCAGGTGTGGCTTGGAAAGTTGGTGTGTCCTCCACCCGGTGCCCTTGCTCTTGGGGTGGTTGATCCTGGCTAAAAACCGAGGTCAGGGAGTGGCCCCAATTTTGTCAGTGGGAGGATCTTCCCCATGCATTCCACACACCAGATAAGCATCTAATTGTTGGCTACGGAGAGGCTGGCTGTGGGTTACCTTTTATTAGTAATCATAATGATGATGACAACAGCAACCATTTATTGAGTGCCTGACACCTTGCTGCATTCACTGCATGCTTTATCTCTCCCAGTGAGGACAGCAGCCTCGGGAGGGAGGCCCTCAACAAATCAGGAGGCTGAGGGGCAGTCAGGATGGATGAATTTGGCTCAATTTCTGCAGCTGGTACATGTGGGAGCCGGGATATGAATCAAAGAGTAGGAGGCCCGAGCCTATGCCCAAAACCACACTGCGCTCCAGCCAACAGAAGCAAACACAGGGGCACTGGGCCAAAGCCAGGGAGCCTTGACTGCGGCAGTGGTGAGAGAGGGAGGGGCTGAGGAGAGGGAAGAAAGGAGTGGGTGGGGAAGGGGAGGTGGAGAGACTGGGTTTTACAAAAAGAGAGCAAAAGAGATTGAAAGACAAGTTCAGATGTAAAGAGACTCAGAAACAGAGGGAGCTTTGGGGAGCTTTCTAGAAAGAGGGAGAGTGAAAGAGAACCATAGAGAAAGGTTCTGAAGGAGGACCTAAGGGAGATGGAGAGAGGGACTCAGTAAGATACATAGGAAGACAGGGACAGACAGAGAGAAAGGAAGGAAGGATCCCTGCCCTGGCAGTTTTAAGGGGACAGTTGGGAAATCCCAGGTTCCCTAATGACCCTTAATCTCACTCTCCCCCAACTTCCAGATGCCTAAGTGCCCCCACCCCATCCCTAGGTTTTGCAGCTAGACCTCCAGAGCCCCCAGCTCCCTTCCCTCAGGCCCTCGTCTGAGGTTCCCCCCCAACCCACCCCCACCCCGGAGAATGTCCCTCCTGTACTAAAGAATAGACAGGCTGGGCTCAAATCTGTGTCTGTTTCCAATTCTGAGCATTAGAGGAGAGAATGCACATAAAGGCAAGGGCGCAGAGCCCCGCACAGAATGGGCGTGTAAAAATAGTAGTTTCTGTGATTAGTATGACCATTATTACTATCGTCCTGGAGTTCCTTGAGCAGCCCGCAGAGGTGCAAAAAGAGCCATTGTGCCACATCAGCATCTCCTGGGAGCTTGTTAAAAAGTGTAAATTCTCGCCCCCACGCCACCCCTAGACCAACTGAATCAGGAGTTGCATCTTAACAAGATCCACTGGTGATTCGTGTGCACTTTTGAGTTGGAGATGGGCCCCTAAGCACACAGGAAGAAGGAATTTTAACCCGAGAGGTGTGAGAATCCACCACTTGCTCTAGGGCGCCACCTTGAGGCCTGTTGAAGACCTGACCCTGGAAAGCCGTGGACCTGGAGGTCCACAACCCTGGGTGCAGTTCCCAGGCTGCTTAACTTTGGAACTTTGGGCAAGTTCCTTGGTCTCTCTGAGCCATGGATAGGTCACACTTCTTACCTGTAACACTGAGGTCACAACTGCACCTCATGCACAGTCCCTGCTGCAGAGTTGGTACTGAAAAAAATGTTCTACCGCTTTCAGAATGCACCACCGTTTCCGAGAAGGAGCCTGGGCATAATTTAGAACACAGACTACTGAATCCATAGTGTTATGGATTAAATTGTGTCCCCCAAAAAGGTACGCTGAGGTTCTAATCCTGGGACTTCAGAGTGTAACCTTATTTGGAAATAGGATCATTGCAGATGTATTTAGCTAACATGAGGTCATATTGGAGTAGGGTGGACTCTTAATACAATGCAACTGGTGTCTTTATAAGAAGACGGAAGACAAGGTGAAGACATACACACAGGGGATAAGGCCATGTGAAGACATAGGCAGAGATTGGGGTGATGCAGCTGCAAGCCAAGGGACGCCAAGGATTGACAGTCATTGTCAGATGCTATAAGAGGCAAGGGAAGATCCTACCCAGAGTCCCAGAGGGAGCAGAGCTCTGCTGACACCTTGATCTTGGACTTCTGGCCTCCAGAACTGTAAGAGAATACATTTCTGTTGTTTTAAGCCCCACAATCTGTGGAACATTATTACAGGTCGTTAAAGGTTGATCTTCTGTGTAAGTCAGATAAAAGGTATCAGAATATCTCAAGAACCCTTTCCTTGAGAGGGAGAAATTAAACACGGATCTACTTTACAACCGAAGATACACAAACGGCCAACAAGTATGTGAAAAGATGCTCAACTTCTTTGGTCACAAGAGAAATGCAACTTAAAACTGCAATGAGACACTTGTACTCACCCATCAGATTGGATAAAACAATTTTTTAAATCCCTCCAAACTCATAAGTGTAGCAAATGAGATGTAGAGCAACCCAAACTCCCACACATTGTGGCTGTCAGTGTAAAATGGTATAACCACTCTGGAGAAAGATTGGGCGGCTTCTTACAATACATGGTCTACTCTGTGCTTAGCAGTCTCCCTGGTGGGTATTCCTCTAGGAGAAAAGAAGGCACATGTCCACACAAAGACTTTTACACAAATGTTCATAGTAGCTTTATTTGTAATAGCCCCAAACGGGAAACAACCTAGGTGTCCATCAACAGGAGAAAGGATAAACCAACTGTGGCGTACTCAAACAATGGGATATGCCTCAGCAATCACTGGGAACAAATGGCCGCTATATGAGGGAACTCAAGATGAAGGGAGTCTTACACAAAAAAGTACACACTTATGTCTCCATTTATAGGATGTTCCAGAACAAGCAAGGCAACTCTACGGTGGACAGAAATCAGAATACTGCTTGCCTCTTGGGGTGGAGGACAGGCAGAACTGATGTGAAGAAACTTGCTCAGTGTTAGTGAACGTTCTGTGCTCTATGAGGGGTTTGGTCAAAACTCACTGAAAAGTACCACTTACAATTTGTGCAATTCATTGTATGTGAATTTTACCTTAGAAAAGAAACATTAAGTCTGAGTTGTAGTACATGACATGTATTTGAGAGTTTAGGATGAAGTGTGCTGATGTTTGTGACCTACTATGAAATGCATCAAAAGTAAGTTGAATAGATGGATGGGCAGTCAGATGGATGGATGGATGGATGGATGGATGGATGGATGGATGGATGGAAGGAAGATCAACAGACATGTGATAAAGCAAGTACAGCAAGTTGTGAATGGTGGAATGTAGGTATCAGGTATATGGGTTGCTGCAAATCTCTTCTGACTTTGCTATGTGTTTGAAAATGTTCATAATTTAAGTGTTGAGGGGAAATCAGACATGTGTCTAGTTGAATTGCAGTAACTGATTTCTTCTCCATCTTAATTGCCACCACCTTAGCCGGAGCTGCTCTCCTTTCTCCCCTGGACATTCATTTATTCATTCAACAAAGACTTACTGAGCACCTACTATGTTCCAAGCACTCTTCTAGGTTTCCAGATCATAGCACTGAATAAGCCAGAGAAAGTCTGTTTTTGTGTAGCTTTTTTTTTTTCCTAGAGGAGGAGAAAGACCATGAATAAGTACGTAATATTGGGAACATTAAATACTATGAAGGTGAATAAAGCAAGCTGGGTAAGAAGATAGAGGGTGCTGGCGGTGGCGGTGGGGGTGTTATTCCCCACTGGCTGGTCAGGAGAGGCTTCTCTAGGAGGTAACGGAGATCGCAGATGAAGCAGCAAGGAAGGGAGTCTTGGGGTTGTCAGGGGATGCTCCAGGATGTGCGGCTGACACACTGGACTATTGCAAGCACTCTCTCCGCTTCCCTGCGCTAGTTTCTGCATTACTTTGCCCTGCTCTACCCCTTGTCTGTTCTCCCACAGAAAACAGAGGAGGATTAGCAATGTTTACAGGGAAGGAGGCACCTCCCGTTCTGCAGGTCTGGGGCAGGGACTATCAGGCGGAGTAGGGCTTGTGGTGGAGTTTGGTGGTGGGGATGGAAGAAGCTAGATCACTCGGCTTAATAGTGAGAAGAACTCAGGGTCCCTGGGTGGATGTCTAGGAGGTAAAGGTGGAGGGGGAGAGATGTGACAAGGAACAGGAAAGAGGAGAGAGCAGGGCAGCTAGAAGGGGGATGGGAGACCTCAAGGGTATTTCAGGAGCCAGCATGCTGAAAGTTCAAGGCTGAATCCTTTACTTGGAAGATCACCTTTGTTGGCAAACCCCACCATCCATAAGCTTCCTACACTTGGGACTGCCTGGGCCAGCATTCTGTGTGGAAATTGAAAAGTGTGTCCCTTCAGGTGACATTAGGATTTTGAGGTGCTGTAGATGGCGGGGCTAGAACTACTCATGGGGACCAGGGGGGAGGACCTGACTGAAGTCCCTTTTCTGCTTAAACACCAGTGATGGCTTCTCACTACTTTTAGGATAAAGCCCACACTTGTCACCAGAGCCTTCAGAGCCTGGCATGGTCTGGCCCCTGTTAGTGTCCCACTTTCCAGCCTAGTCAGGCAGCTCTCCTCTGCCCCATGCCCCAGATGAGGCCTGAGTTGGAGGAGTTCCTTGGGGAACTTAAAAGGAGAGTGTTTGCTTTTTTTTTTTTTTTTTGATAAATTATCTATAATCGCTTTTTGTTTCACTTGCAAAGAAGAAGAAGGAGCAGGAGAAGGAGAAAGAGAAAATTTGCAAAAATGAAAAATCCTAATAAAGAACACTTCCTAGACACACACACTGATCGAGTAAATCCAGTGGGTCCATAAATCAGTGAGTCAAATTCTCTTGGATTGTAGAGAAAACTCAAGATTCTCTATCAAGTATGGTTTATTATTTACTTTTAATTTAGACCAAAGGTAAAAGAGGTTGTGTTCATCACATGACACCTTTGCTGACACATTGTTATCAAGGTCTCTTTCTTGTTTTATTATATCATCTTATTTCATTATATAATTTCTTCAATCCATTTTTCCCCCATCCCTTGTTCTTATTCCCTTCCTCCTCTGGGCCAAAACTAGAGGCAAATGAGGTATTTCGCCTCGGGAGCAAAATTTAAGGAGTAGCCAAAAACCTCAGAAATCAAGACAAACAATATTTTAAAAAAGTCAAAATGAACATAGACAAGTCCACACAGGGATCTGACTGCACAGCATGATTCACATGCCTCGCCCTAATCCCCAGTCCCGCTGGGTGCTGTCTTTATTTTAAATCTTGGTATTTAGTTCATCATAGATTGTTGCATTAATTTTGAGTTTTTAAAACATTGCATTAAAATAGTATTTGTTCTTGATGACTGAGGTTTTTGGTGCATGCTTATGTTTATGCCCAAGACCCTCTCTCCCCCCAACTCCTGCTCTTATGAGCTTTCCCGCAGGTAACCATCCTCCTATGTTTCATTCATATCTGTCTTTCATGTTCCTTACTGCCATGAGTGTGCCAAACTACTGAATCTGAGGGCACAGTTCTTCATGAGATCGCCCTTGTTTCAGACACCAGCTGCAATTTGGGGTGTCCACAGGGTCATCCCCACTTGAACCCAGCTAACTACAAACTTGGAGTCCCCACAGACTCCCTCCGGCTTAACAAATCACAGCCACGGAACTCAGGAAGGGCTGTGGTTACAGTTCTGTTATGAAGAATACAAATCAGGCCAAATGAAAAGAGGCCTAAAGTGAGGTCTAAGAAGGTCCCAAACATCTCTTGGCCTCAGGACTTGTCACCTTCCCAGCACATCAGTGTGTGTGTGTGTGTGTGTGTGTGTGTGTGTGTGTGTGTGTGTGTTGATAACCAGTAAGCTCATCAGAGCTTTGGAGTCCAGAGTTTTTATTGGGGTTTCATTCCAGATGCGTGGTTGATTGAATCATGGACCATGTGATTGAACTCAGGCCAGTCTTCTTTCCTCCCTAAGCTGATATCAAGTGGCCCAAAGCCCCAACCTTCTAATCACATGGTCGGTCTTTCAAGTGTGACCCTGGGGGCCTGCCATATAAACAAAGACACTTCTATCACTCCAAAGGTTTAGAGCTTATTTCCCAAGAACAGGGGACAGACACCAGCCCAATTCTATTTATTACACATTTACAAAATGTGTAAGGATTTTTGGGTTGTGCATATGCTTTTTTTATGTTAAGATCTTATTTTTAAGAAATCTCTACACCCAATGTGGGGCTTGAACTCACAACCCTCAAGATCAGGAGCACACACTCCATCGACTGAGCCAACCTGGTGCTTCCTGTGCATATGTTTGTTGTTTTTTATAAGATTTTATTTATTTATTTTGCCAGAGAGAGAGCACAAGATGGGGAGTGGGAGAGGGAGAAGGAAGCTCCCCACTGAGCAGGGAGTCGATGTGGGGTCCGGGGCTCGATCCCAGGACTCCAGGATCATGACCTGAGCCAAAGGCAGATGCTTAACCAACTGAGCCACCCAAGCGCCCTTTTCGTGCATATGTTTTTAATGCATGTAAATGATATTGGTTATATGCCCCAAATCACACCTTAATTTTTTTTTCACTCAAGACTGTGCTCTTAAGATCCATCCATGACTGGGGCGCCTGGGTGGGTGATTGGGCTCCCTGCTCCGCGGGAAGCCTGCTTCTCCCTCTCCCACTCCCCCTGCTTGTGTTCCCTCTCTCACTGTGTCTCTCTCTGTCAAATAAATAAATAAAACCTTAAAAAAGAAAAGATCCATCCATGATTGATATATATGCACCTCATCTGCTGTTTTTAACCAGTGCGTTGTTCCCCACAGGCGGCGGAGAGGGCACCCACCACACCCTGTCATCCACTACCCTGGGGATGGATACCGAGGTTGCCTCCAGCTCCTCACTTCTATGAACAGTGCTTTGTAAGTTTCCCCTTAGAATCTGTGTGACAATTTCTTTGGGATCTGTGAAGATTCAGAATATATCCACAACTTCTCAACACTCTTCTCTCTAAAAGTTGGAACTGAATTCCCTTCTCTTTGAGTGTAGGTTGGACTTACTCACTTCTCAGGAACAGAATGTGGCAGAGCGACAGTGTATGTTAGTAGGTCACAAAAGACACTGCCTCTCTCTCTCACCCTCTCTTCCCCTCCCGCTCAGCTCACTTGCTCTGGGGGAAGCTAACCGCCCTGTCCTGAGGACACTCCACAGCCCACATGGTGAAGTTCACAAGGTGAAGAACCGAGGCCTCCAGCCGACAGCCACTGGAGTGACCCACCCAGGAAGTAGACCGTCCAGCGCCAGCGGAACCTGCAGGTGACCGCAGCCCTGGCTGACATCTTGACTATAATCTAGTGAGACACCCGGAGCTAGAACCACCCAGGTAGCTGCTCTTAGATTCCTGATCCTCAGAAACTGTGTGAGATCTTTTTTTTTTTTTTTTAAAGTTTGTTGTATTAAGCTGATACATTTGGGGTGAATTGTCACCTAGCAACCGGTGACTAATAAAGCATCTAAACCGAGGAGTGGATCTGCTGGGTGATAGCGTGGGCGTACGGTTAGTCTGACCAAGAAGAGCCTTGAGTGGCTTTGTCCTCCACATTCCATGAGCAGAACCCAGGGATCCCTGAAATTCAGGTTACTGCTGCTTCTTCACAAGCTTACATGCAGCTTCCCCTGCAATCTAATCGATGTAAAATAATACCCTGGATATTAAACTTGCATTTCTCGAATTGTTGACGATCTTGAGCCTCTCTTCACTTGCTTGCTACCCGAAAACATGGCTCTTAACCTTCAGAAAACACGAAATATTCTAAAAGAGTCCCTCTAACAGCTCTAATTTATCTAGAACAAACATGTCGACACAGTTTGCATAGCATCATCTTCATTAATGGTTCCTATTTTGTAGATGATCATAAGAAACCTATGGTCACCAGGGAGGTTGTGGCAAATAAACCATCCAGGGGTTAATTCTGTGAGGACAAGCTATTGCATATGAATACACTCAGCTTAACCAGGAACTTGTGCCACCCGGCAAAATTGTTGTTGTTGTGTTGTTGCTGCTGTTTTTCTTCAAACCTTCATAGCTGATTGGAATATATATTTTAAACAAATTTTCTAATTAAGTGAACTCTGCCCCCAACGTGGGGCTCAAACTCACAACCCCGAGATCAAGCGTGGCATGCTTCACCAACTGAGCCAGCCAGGCCCTCCGGACTGTATTTTTTAACTGTTTACTTCATCTTTTCCACAAAGGAGAACGCCCACACCAATGCTGTGTTCTCGAAGGCCCTTGTGCACCTTTTTTCTCCTACATGATCTCATTACGTGCCATTGTGCACGTAAGCACATGGCTTTAGGTTTTCTTTCCTTGCTGCTTAGGCTGGATTTGACCATTTGGAGCTTATCATGTTCTATATGCTCTGTTGGGAGCAAAAGATAGAGAACATTCCGTGCAGGTGCCATCCCAGAGACCTCTGGAAATGGTACAGAAGGAAGAGGCGGGTTCCCTCTGATCTTGGTTCTGGGAGCTGTGCATCTCCGTGTGTGGGGGTTATGTGAGTGCAAGAGACTGGCCAGTTACTTTGAGGAACACTAAGGTTCACGAATGAAGGAAATGAAACCGCCCCGTGGCCTCACCAGCCAGAGAAAACCATTGTCGACATTTTCCTCCAGGAGGCAAGATCGCAGAATGGTAAGCATACAGCCTCGTGGGAGCCAAAGCGCCTGATCCCAACCCTAGCTCTGCTATGTAATGGATGTGTGTGAAATGGCAAGAAAAACAGTACAATCTCAAGGGGTTGTTTCAAGGATAATTGAACATAATACCCAGCAAAGCTTTGTGTTTGGGCTTGGGTTTCAAGAAAAAGTTGTCAGGAAATCACTCCACCAAACACTCCTCCAGGGCAATAGGCAAAGAAGAGTGAAACTGTTCATCTCCACAATTAGGAGTCTGTGGTGAGTTTTAATAGCTTTTTAAAACAATACACCTTAAGAAATAAGTCAGGGAGCTTCAGGGCTGTATCATTTAACCTCCGCTGATAACAATTAAGCGAGTCATTACTAATTTTCACACTTAGTCATTGTTTTATAACTTATGCAATTGACTAAATGGTGTGTCACAAACTTTGCAACCAACTCAAGCATTAGGGGAGTCTTCTTTAACATTTTATTTTTAATTGTGGTAAAAAACACAGACCATGAAATTTACCATTTTATCCATTTTTTCCCCATCTTATCCATTTTTAACAGTACAGTTCAGTAGTGCCAAATCCATTCATGTTTTTGCTCATTCACATTGTCTCCAGAGCTTTTTCATCTTGCAAAACTGAAACTCTGTATCCATTACACATTTTAACTCCCCATCCCCCCTCCTTGCCCGCCCCCCAGAAGCCAATGTTCTATTTTGTCTGTTTGAATTTAACTATTTTAGATACCTCCTATTAGTACTTGTCTTTTTGTGACTGGCTTATCTCACTTCACATAATGCCCTTAAGGTTCATCCATATGTAGCATGTGAGAGGATATCCTTTTTAAAGGCTGAATAATATTCTATTTTATGGATACATCACATTTTGTTTATCCATTCATCCACCAATGGGTTGTTTTCACCTTTGGCTGTCGTCCATAATGCTTCTATGAACAGGAATGTGCAAATATCTTTTCTAGATCCTGCTCTCAATTCTTTTGAATATATATCCGTAAGTGGGACTGGGGGGGAGTCTTCAATTATATAAAAAGGAAAAGAAGGTATCAAGTTTCATTAGCTGGTACGCCTGGGTGGTTCATCCAGTTAAGCATCTGCCTTCGGCTCGGGTCATGATCCCAGGGTCCTGGGGTCAAGCCCCGCATTAGGCTCCTTGCTCAGCAGGAAGCCTGCTTCTCCCTCTGCCTGCCACTCCCCCTGCTTGTGCTTGCTTTCTCTCTGACAAATAAAAAATAATAAAATCTTTTTAAAAAATCAAGCTTCGTTAGCACTACGTGTGTGGGGGGGAGGAGTGTTTTGTTGTGTTTTGTTTTGTTTCTATGAGCATCCCTTGAGTCAGGCTGCCTGGGTTCAAATCTCAGCTCTACCACTTACCTGCTATGTGCCTTTAGACAAGTTACTTCGCTTCTCTGCCCTTAGTTTTTCCATCTGCAGATAGGAATATTAACAGAACCTACAACCTTCCGGCTTTTGTGAAGGTCAGTGATTAGATATACACAAAGTATTTTTTTAAATGCTTATAAAATGAACAAACAATTGATACATGTAACAACCTGGATGGATCTCCAGGGCGTTACCATGAGTGGGGAAAACCCCGATTTCAGAGCAGTACATACTGTATTGATCCCATTTGTATAACATTCTCAAAGTCTCAGAATTCTAGTGACAGAGAACAGACCAGTGGTTGTCAGGGCTTGAGGGTGGGGGAAGGGTGTGGTCCCTAAGGGATAGCACGAGACCCTTTTCTTCCTGGTGATGCAACAGTTGTGTATCCTGATGATGGTGATGGGAGAGTCAGAGCGTGAGATGTTATAAATGATGAAATTCAAGTAAGATCTGTGCCCCACTTACTATTGTTGTAGCAAAGTCAGCTTTCTGGTTTTGACAAAGTACTATGGTTATGAGAGATGTGATTGAGGGAAACTGGCTGAGGGCTACTTGAGAATTCTCTGTACTTCTTTGTGGCTCCTTGCCGACTCTTGAACTACTTCAAAATAAAACGTTATACTAAAAACTGCGTCTGGCACACTGGAAGTGCTCAGTGAGCTTTAGTCATCATGGTCGTAGAACTCCCTATATGCACATTTCATCTGGGTCTTATTTGCCCTCTTTTCAGTTTCTTTTCTGGTCAGCTCTAAGCTGGCCAAAATGTATAACAAGGTCCCTTGGGGAGGGGAAAAAAATGCCTCCCACTAAATTCTCCCAGACTGAAAGACTTCCCAACAGAAAGCTTTATAGCCACAGATATAATTATGATTCATCTGTAAATTTCACACCAGTCATTGTTTTATAACCTATGTAATTATCTAAACAGTATTTCACAAAGCTTGAAACTACCCAGGCATTGCAGGTCTTCCGTGCTTATAACAGGAAAAAGAATTAACCAAGTGTTCTGAACCCCAGGAGACGCCTTACTTTGCTGGAAGCCCAGCCCGGTGGCTAAAGACAAGAGAGAAATGAGAACACAACTTTGCATTTGCCTATTTATGTGCAACGAAACCTTTGAAAATGGCCCAAGTAACATAATCTAGCTGAAGAAGGGGAAGGACAGAACAGAAGGGGGATATGGTCATGATTTATCACTCTATACTCTTTAGATAAACATACCTTGTTTTTGTACCATGCAGAAATAGTACCTATTCAAAAAATTAAGTAGAAATGATGCTTTACACACACACACACACACACACACGCATGCACAGATTCTCATGCAAGTCTCTCTCAGTTCAAACCTGGCTATTTTTCTTTTTCTTTTTCTTTTTAGAGAGAGAGGGAGGGGAGAGGCAGGGGGAGAGAAAGAATCCTAAGTAGGCTCCACGCCCAGCATGGAGCCTGATGGGGGGGGCAGGGTGCGGAGGGAAGGGGCTCAATCTCACGACCCTGAGATCATGACTTGAGCCAGAATCAAGAGTCTGATGCTTAGCCAACTGAGCCACCCAGGCTCCCCGATTTCTCCAACTTATTAAGTCATTACATTGGTAGCAAGAGTTGGAGGTTACAGCGGCTGAGCTCTGAGGCAGAAATACTCAGTCTCTTGCCCAGGGTCTCACAGGAGCGGGTCTGACCCAAGAGGCCACACTCTTAGCCCTTCCCTTTGGAATCTGAGAGACCCAAGATCCCGATCAGGATGTGAGCCCACCAGGGGCAAAGCTCAGGTGGCCTCCTCCTCCTGCCACCACCTGGGGTACACCTGCCCATCTGTCCCCTGTCTAGCTCCAGAACTGGGTGCTGGGGCCCACAGTGACCCACCCCACGGAACTTGGGGCCCCTTCTTTGTCCCTTACCCCCACAACCTCTAACTCTCTCCTTGTGTGTGTCTCCAGCTCCACAAGGGGGCAGTGTTGCCTAGTGGTTAGGAACACGCAGTGGGGATGGTCTGGGCAGGAGGGTTCAGATCCCAGCTCCACCACTTACCAGCTTGGTCACCCACAAACGGCTCTTAACTTCTCTGTGCTTCATTTCATCATCTGCACAGTAGGGACGATAACGGCTCCTATTTCAGAGGATGTTGAGGAGATTACGCCAATTAACACTGTGAGGAACCTAGAATAGCACAAAGTAAGAACTGCCTGTATAATCTAGAAGTAGGTTTATATGGAGATGCTCTGTGACCATGACGTCAGTGTATGGCCATTACTGTTTTTAGTGGCTTGATTTCTCTGATCTCTTTATGTCTGAGTCTTTCTGTATCCATGTGTCTTTCTTTTTTCTCCACTGGGGTCACAAACTCTGCTGCCTCCTAGGGCCAGGCAGGTAACATAAATGCGGGAAGCCTCTGGGTGTGGGCCAGGGAACCCGCAGGCTGCCCCCAGGGCGGTGGCCACTCAGCCTACTGCTGATGGATAATGTCCCTGGGAATGCAGACTGGATGTTGACTTTTCAAGAGAAGCTTGACATCTCCTGATCCATCAATGCTGGTGGCCAATTAAAAAAAAAAAAAATGCCCAGGGGCGCCTGAGTGGCTCAGACGGTTAAGGGTCTGCCTTCAGCTCAGGTCAGGATCCCGGGGTCCTGGGATCGAGCCCCGCATCGGGCTCCCTGCTCCGCGGGAAGTCTGCTTCTCCCTATCCCTCTGATCTTCCTCCCTGCTTGTGCTCTCTCTCTCTGTCTCAAATAAATAAAATCTTAAAAAAAAAAAACGGATTAAAGATTTAAACAGAAGACCTGAACCTGTCCAACTCCTGGAAGAAAAATAGGGGGGAAGAATCTTCATGGCATTGATCTTGGCAATGATTTCTTGAATATGACACCAAAACACAGGCAACACAAGCAAAAAATAGACAGGTGGAATCACATCAAACTAAAACTTTTCTTCCCAGCAAAGGGAACCATCCCCAGTGACAGATGACCTACGGAGTTTGAGCAAACACTGGCAGACCATACAACTGATAAGGGGTTAATATCCAAACTATACGAGGAACTTCAGTTCAATAGCAAAAACAAACAAAAAGCAACAAAACAAAACAAAAACACAAATAACCTGATTTACAAATGGGCGAAGGACTAGAATAGACATTTCTCCAAACATAGAAATGACCACCAGGTATATGAAACAATGATCAAGGTCACTAATCATTGGGGAAATGGAGATCAAAACCACAGGGAGATATCACCCCATACCTGTTAGGATGGCGATTATTAAAACAAAGACGAAAACAGATGAGAAGGGTTGGTGAGGATGTGGAGATATTGGAACGCTTGTTCACCGCTGGTGGGAACGTAAATGGTTCAAAGGAATTGAAATCAGAGTCTCCGAGAGACATTTTATTTGTGTGTGAAAATAACCCAAATGTCCATCAACAGATGAATAGATAAAGAAAATATAGTATATCCACACACTAGGATATGATTCAGCTTTAAAAAAGGAAATCCTCACATATGCGACAACATGGATGAACCTGAGGGGCATTGTGCTAACTGAAATAAGCCAGTCCCAGAAATACTGCATGATTACACTTATATGGGATATCTAACCACCAACGCACACTTGAACAAGATTTTTTTGTTTAAGAGTGGATTTCATATGTTCCTAATAAGGAACAAACTGGCAGCTGAATTTGCTAAGCTAGGGTGGTGAAGTCAAGATTCGGTTTTTGATTGAGTTCTATGTACTGTATTTTCTCACTTCGTGAGTTCCTGATGGCCAAGGTGAATACCATAAGAACCCTCCAAGATGTTACTGAATTTTTTTTTTAAGATTTTATTTATTTATTTGAGAGAGTGAGCAAGGACGGGGGGGAGGGGCAGAGGAAGTGGGAGAAGCAGACTCTCTGCAGATCAGGGAGCCTTACTCGCATCCCAGGATGCTGGGATCAGGATCTGAACCCAAGGCAGATGCTTAACTGACTGAGCTATACCCAGGCATCCCCTGAATTTGTTTGTATCTATTTTGAACTACACAGAAACCTCCTATATTTGGGTTAGCATCACATTTTGTGAAACACTGTTTCAGATATTTGCAAAGTGATATTAACAAAAGTGAACACTTATGAAGTACTTCCCATTGTGCCAGGCTCAGTGTTATTTGGAAACGTCCCGATATTCTGTGAGACAAGTAATATAGTTATTCCCATTTCACAGATAAGAAACAGAGGCATAGAGAGACTTGGTAATGTGCCCAAGGTCACCCGGCTAGTGAATGGCAGAGCCGGGATTTGAACCCTGACAGTCTGGGTTCCAGAGTCCGTCTCTTAATCAGTGTAAAATCAGTTTGGAAGTTGTTTCTGTTACTGGATATCAATGGTTAGTAAGGGCATTAATTCTTTCCTCCTTGAGGGCATTTGTTCACTTGGTGAGTATTGACTGACTACCTACCACGTTCCAGGCACTCATTGTTCCTGGCCCTGGCGATGCAAGGGCGACCTTGGCAGGGATGTTTTGTCCTCATGGAGGAGCTTGTGTTCCGGTGGAGGAGACCGACACCATGAACAAGTGAATCACTAATGTGTCATGTGATTTTTGCAGTAGACAAAATAATGCCCACCAGCAAAGATGTCCTGTGAATCTATGATCTTACTTGGGGACTTTGCAGATGTCATTAAAGATCTTGAGATGAGGTGATTAACCCGGATTACACAAAGGCTCTTCTAAGAGAGAGGCAAGAGTATCAGAGTTAGACAAGGCAATGTGACACTGGAAGCAGAGGTCGGAGTGATGCAATTGCCGGCTGTGAGCATGGAGGAAGGGACCACCGGGCAAGGAATGCAGGTGCCTCTAGAAGTTAACAAAAAGCAAGGAAGTGGATTCTCCCCTAGAGCCTCCAGAAGGAATCGGTCCAATGAGATTGTCTTTGGACTTCTGGCCTTCCGAACTATAAGAGATTAAATCTGTGTTGTTTAAAGCCAGTAAATTTGTGATACTTTCTTACAGCAGCAATAGGAGATTGGTATAGATTTATATACTGATAATAAGTTTTATACTAATAATGATGGTATATATGCTGATAATAAGGGTAAAATAATGGAGCCATTCTAGACAGAGGGCTGTCAGGGAAGGATCTTCTGGGGAGGGGACATTTAAGAAGAATACTGAATAAGGACAGAGACAGGTAGATATGTGGGCAAAGAGCATTCTGGGTAGAAGCGGCAGCAAGTGCAAAGATCCTGAGGTGGGAACATGTTTTACATATCTAAGAAGCAGCAAGGAGGCAGGTACTCCTGCAGTGGGCAGAGGGCAGAGGGAGGAAGATGAAATCAAAGCAGGAACAAAGAGGGAGAGGATGGTGGGTGGGCCTTTGGGTCACGGTGAAAATTCTAGCTTCTACTCTTAAGTATGATCAGAAGTTTTTCGGACCAAGTTTGCGTGTTAAATAGTTTTCTCCTACAGTTGAGGGCCATTGTAGATCAGCCCAGCCAAGGATCTGCTGTTTCTAGAGCTTTTTTTTTTTTTTTTTAGAGATCAGTGACACTTCTGGGGACCAAGATAAACAGGAAAAAAAATGTTACTGCACCCCCACCCCCACCTCCACAACCAGTTTACAAAGTGCTTTGGCAGGGACACCTGGGTGGCTCAGTTGGTTAAGCGTGTCTGCCTTGGACTCAGGTCATGATCTCCAGGTCCTCGGATCAAGCCCCACATCAGGCTTCCTGCTCAACCGTGAGTCTGCTTCTCTCTCTCTCTCTCTCCCCCTCTCCCCCTCTGCCCCTCTCCACTGCTCATTCTCTCTCTCTCTCTCTCAAATAAATAAATAAAATCTTAAAAAAGATATGAGCCAAATATGTAATTTAAAATTTTCTAGTAGCCAAGTTTAAAAAAAAAAGGGGGGGTGGGAAGCAAGTGAAATTGTAGTTTTAGTAATGTTTTTATTTTAACCCAACATGTCCAAATTATTATCATTCCAGCATGTAATCAGTATAAAATTAATAAGATAGCTTACATTCTTTTACACCAAGTCTTCAAAATCTAGTCAGTATTTTACCCCTACAGCAGCATCCCTACCTAAACGCTAAATTTTCATCAGAAATAATTGATTTCTACGCAGCCTATAAAACTTCAACTTGAAAAAGTAGATTCATGTACCCAGATTGTTGCAAATGTACTTAAAACCTTTTCAATAACTGAATCGAGATTCAGTGTTTACATTTAAATTAGTTAAAATTGGATAAAAGTTAAAAGCCGGTTCCTCAACTACACCTGCCGTGTTTCAAGTGCTCAGTAGCCACCCATGGCCGGTGGTTGTCGTACTGGATGAAGCTGATCTAAATCCGCCAGACCGGAAATGTCTCAGTCACTTCTGGGGTTCCCTATCCTCGTCTGCAAAGTGGTGACAGATAACTCAACTTGGCTGGTGCTAGAAAAATGGTGAAAGTCCAGGCCTTCGGTGCACAGGGGCGTCATCTTAATTTCTGCTCCTTTGGTGTTTGCTGAGGTCCCTCTCAAACCCTGTTGCTGCAGAAGGACCAGGAGATGCACCCCCCCCCCATGGTGGTCCCCACACCCACAGCCGTCCTCCCTTGTACACGTGGTCAGGATACATTTCCTACGGCTCCCCAGGCTGGAGTAAGCTACAACTCTCTCTCTCCAGTAAAACCCCCTCCGTCCATTCTCCCCCATTCCAGGCAGACCCCAGGATTGGCCAGCTCAGTGCTGGCCTCTCTCTTGCCTGGGACAGGAACAGACAAGGGAGATGTCCACATGAGGCTTTGTGGGGGTTTTCCTACTGAATCCCCCATTGCTTTTTTTTTTTTAAGATTTTATTTATTTGACAGAGAGAGAGAGAGAGAGAGCACAAGTAGGGGGAGGGGCAGGCAGAAGGAGAGGGAGAAGCAGACTCTCCCCTGAGCAGATAGCCAGATGTGGGGCTCCATCCCAGGACCCTGAGATCATGACCTGAGCCGAAAGCAGACGCTTAGCGGACTGAGCCACCCAGGTGCCCCTCCCTGTTGCTCTTAATAAAGAAGGAAAACACTTCACTCCTCTTCAGGTAATATAATCTGCCCCAACGTAGATTTAGTTATTAAGTGAGACAGGGGCTGGGGTCATTTGGCAGGAGCCACATCCCTCTGGGAATAGACTTAAGCGGGCACGAGTGGGAGTGGAGAGGGTCTGGACAGGGAGAGAGGAGCCGAGGTGGGTGACCTACTAGGTCTGAATCATGTTTCGGAGGTGCCGCCCGGAGGGCCTGCAGGTGAACGGAGAACCAGAGGGGACTTGTGAATGGGGTGCCGCTTATGCAGAATGGGGCCCAGGGACTGGGTGGGTCAGGCTGGGTGGAAATTCACACTCCCTTTTGTCTGCATTTTTAAAATGACCACCAGGATGCATGGTGATTTCTCCATCTGTGTCCCTGTCTATCTGTCTCTGTCTCATTTTCGGTCTCTGGCTCTCTTGTCTCTGTCTCTCTCTCTGCCTTTATCTCTTCCTCCTGCTCTCTCGCCCTGTCTCTGTTCCTTTCCGTCTCATCGGCTCTGTGATTTTATTTCTCTCTCTGCTCATCTCCGTCTCCTTTTGTCCCTGCCTCTGTCCACACCCTACCCCAGCCTGAGCTCCGAGCCAGGGAGTCCTGTTCCCGGGCCCACACTCCAAACTATTCCGACCTGCCAGGCCAGAAGCATCTCCGTGGAGTAACTCTCCCACAGCTCTGTCCTGGACCCCTCCCCAAATAAGTGGGTCACTTCCATCTGACCTCGGGCAGGACAGGGCCTAGGAGAGGCCATGAAACAGGGACAGAGACATGACGTCTACTTTCTTCTCTTTTCTTTCAGCTGCCCAGCCCTGGGCCCCAGCCCTGGCCCCAACCTGCCTCCTGCCACTGTCCAAACCTTAGTCACGTCTGGGCGGTTGTGAGACCTGAGCCCACCCTGCATCCCCGCCCTTCCTCCTTGCCTCCTCTGTCCTCGTGGTCAGAGCTGCTGGTGCCAGGACCAGGGCAGGGTTGGGGGTCTGTGTGCCACCAGGAGGCTGAATGCAGGCAGATAAATGGAGACAGATCTAGAGAACCAGAGAGGCACTAAGAGACAGCAACAGAGAGAGACAGGGTCAGAAAGACAGAGGTGAGGCCAGAGAGAGGCAGAGAGAAGCACAGACATTCATGCTTCATCATCACGGTCATCTGTCGCCCAACCCCTCATCAAAGCCATCCACACCTGCTCCTTAGGTGATCTCACCCAACCCCATGGCTCTAAACACCACCTCTCCCCTATGACTCTCCACAGCTCTGACCTCTGCCTGCACCTCCGCCTGCCCATGCACCCAACCCCTTGGCTCCCGACGGGCATCCCCAGCTCAGCCCTTGCCCCCACATCTCCTTACCCGCCTCCACAAATGGTGCCACAAATGGTCAGACCGAGCCTCGGAGGCACCATCCTCGCCTCCTTTCCCCTCTGCCCCCACTTTGCACCCCTTGGTGAGTATGTTGGCTCTACCTCCAGAGTGAGCCCTTCGTCCGTTCATTCCTCTTCTTCCTGGACCACAGCATCGCCCACCTGGGCTGTTGCCACCTCCCACCTCCGTGTTGGTCTCTGCTCCCTTCTCATTCCCCACCCAGGATGTCTCTTAAAAGTAAAAAAGACCATGTTACTCCCCCTAACCCCGTGCTTAAAATCCATTGCACTTAAATAAACCCAAACTTCTCCCCCAGCACTGAAACCCCTGCACAATCTGCTCCGTTCCTTCTCCTTGCTCTGCCTTGCGCACACCGAGTTCTTCCTTTCTCCTGCAAGGCTCACATGGCATGGTGGCTGTCAGCCTAAATGTGCCCTCCTCTGACTCCCCAACCACCGCCTCGTCTGCAGAAAGCCCCCTGCCCCAGTCATTCTACCACCACCCGTGTTCTTTGCACACAGGTGACTACAAGATATTTCCTTTTAGTTTTTCTGTTTGTCTGTCTCCGCTACTGGGATGTGAGCTCCATGAGCGCTAGAATTTGCTTGTTCCTTCCTGTATCTCAGGTGCAGACAGCAGAGCTCAGAGCAGGGCAGGTGCGCGGTTGCTCTTTACTGAGCAAGGGCTTCATCCTGCTCCCACTTACTGGGCACCTACTACATGCTTGACACGGTGCCAAGGCACTTTCCCCGCCTTCTCTTTTTGGATAGATATTTTGGGAGTGAGGAACAATAGTTCCCGGATTTTACAGATGGGAAAATGGAGGCTCAGAGGGATGCAGTTCCCAAGACAGACCACGATGCAGTCTGGATTTGAACCCGGGAAGGTTTGCTGGGGAAACATAGGAGGGAGACAGAGGGAGGGAGGGAGAATGAGAGATTTAATACGAGAGAAAATAAGAGAACATAAAAGAGAGAAAATGAAAGAAAAAGAGAGAATAAGAACACGAGGGAATGAGAGAGCGAGAACCAAGAAACAAGCGGGACCCTGAGTCCAGGTTGCCCTCGCTGGCTCACTGCTCCTGGTACCTCTGGCCTCCTGACCGTAGCCCGGCACCAGTGCTGAGCTGGAAACTGGCAGCACCTGACCCCAGGAATGTGTCCCTGGGGGCAGGCCGGCCCAGCTGGGGATGCTTATAAGTCCCACAGGGGCCCCTGCAGGAAGCAGCCTGTGGGAGAGCAGCCCAGCGCAGGATCCCAGAGCCCAGAGGCAGCCAGGTGAGCGTCCCTGTGGTCTCCGCCCCGCCCCCCGCCCCTAAGAGCGCAGTCTCCCCACCACTCCACGCCGCTGTGCATCTCAGCCTCGGGACCCTGTGTCTCCATGTCTCCTCCCCAAAGAGGTCCCTCACTCTCTCTCTGGTTAGGAGTGTCTCTTCCTTTCTCTCTCCGGCTCCCCTAGTCTCTCTGTTTCTCTGATGTCTCTGTCCATGACTCTGGCTCTCCCTCTGTCTCGGATTATCTCTTGCAAGTGCTGTCTCAGTCATCTCCGACCCACGCCACCCGGTCTCCACGCTCCTACTCTCCCAGCCTAGAGATAGAATGACACTTCCTCCATACCTCCCTCTCCATCTAATTCTCTCTCTTTCCACTTCTCTCTCCCTCTCCCTTTATCTCTCCCTCTAAATCTCTCTAGGTTCTGGGGCTCTGGGCGAGGATCTCAGACCTACGATGTGTGTGTTGGGGGGCAGGGGTGGCATAGGTCCTTGTCTGACCAATAATATCCTAGGGGTACAGGAAGAGAGGGAGACAGAGATGGAGGGAGAGATTTGAGCTCTAGGTCCCCCCAGACTCATCACCCTTGTGTGCAGGTGCTGACATCATGACCACAGCAGGAAACCCCTGGGGCTGTTTCCTGGGGTACCTCATCCTTGGTGTCACAGGTATCTGAGTGTGTGTGTGTGTGTGTGTGTGTGTGTGTGACTGTCTGTGCCTTGGGGCACAGTGTTTGTTCCTGTGCAGGCATGACTCAGTGTCCTCCTAGGTATGACTAAAGCGGCCTATGTGACAGTACCACGTGACCGTGCTCTCCGGTTACACACACGTGATTCCTTGTATCATAGGGAGTTTGTGTGTGTGCTGCCGATGCATTGTGTGTGTGTGGCTTTGCACACCTCTGTGTGTGACACATTGTGATGAGCTGTGTGCTCGAACCGGTGAGAGGCGGTGCGTTACTGGGAGAAGGATTCCGACGGTCTGTGCCTGTAAATATCGCGTGGAGTGACAACGGCGGCGGATGATGCTGTGAGGACGTGGGAAGCCCAGGGTGCCGCTAACAGGGAGATTGTGCTTCTGGAGGAGTCACCCATTTCGGGTAATATGTGCCTGCTTCCTGAGTCTCTGATCCACGGACCCCCAGAGACCCACGTCACGGGGCGACGTGATGGGGTTTCTCTGCGAGCCGGCTTGTTGCTGGTGCCACTGTGGAGGAGGCTGAGCCGGGGAAGGCGGGCCACTGAAGGCCACAAAGAGCGACACTGTTTCTTTGAGCGTCTGGCTGTGTCACCCTTGTCTCTGCACCCTGTTTGAGGGTTTCTGCCTGTTCTGGGCGACTGTGGCCCGGGTAGTACACGAGCCTGGCGTGGTGCGTGCGTGCGTGCGTGCGTGTGTGTGTGTGTGTGTGTGTGTGTTGAGGGAGGGAGGGGGGGAAGGGAGGGAGGAAGAGACAGACGGAGAGAGATAGTAAATGGATCTTGGAGATGGGTGTGGCTGGCTCAAAGCTGCAACTCCCCTCTCGACAAGAGACCCCTTTCCTCTACTCTGATCTCCGCTTCCCGACTCCCATCCCACCCCAAGAAACCTGATCTGGTCCATAAAAGGGACCCCGCCCTCAGGAGGCCTGGTCCCACCTCCCGAGCCTAACTTGGCATTCATGACTCCGCCCCTAGGAGCCCCGACTCTGCCCTCAGGATCCCTGACTCCACCCATGAGGCCCTGGTCACGCCTTTGCACCATAGCCTCCCCTGAAGCACTGGTCACGCCCCCTGCGCCGTGAACCCCCTCAGACCCCGCCCTCAGGAGCCCTAGTCCTGCTTTTTGAGCCTGCCCCCCAACCTAGCCCACGCCCCTGCACCGATCCCTGCCCTTAGGAGCCCTGGTTCCACCCAGAGACCATCCCCAGACCTGACTACACCCTGGAAGCCCTAACCACGCCCTTAGTGCGTGGCCACGCCCCCAGGAGCCTTGTTCCACCCCGAGCCCGCCCCTAGCCCTGATCCGCCCTCAGGATCCTTGGCCTCGGGTGGCGGAGGCCACATCATCAACGGCGAGGACTGCAGCCCGCACTCGCAGCCTTGGCAGGCGGCACTATTCACGGAAAACGAATTCTTCTGCGGGGGCGTTCTGGTGCATCCACAGTGGGTGCTGTCAGCGGCACACTGTTTCCAGGAGTGAGTGCTGGGCGGGGTGGGGTGGAGGCGGGTCCTGGGGCAGGGTCGGGGGGGGGGCGGAAACACGGGACCTGGATGTACTGTTAGCTGGGGGAAGGGGCCTAATATCTGGCTCCGCCTCCGTGCTAAGAGTGGAAACCTCTGTGAGGCGAGACTCTGCGAGGGAAGTGGGGGCTGTTGCTTTGGAAAGACAGCCCTGGGTCGAAATCCCATCTCAGTTGCTGAGTCACTGGTGGGTTAAGACAAATTCTTGTTGCTGGATTATTGATTGTGTGAATGAGGATTTGAGATCATGGCTGGGTAGCTCTTAGCGCCGTGCTTAGCGAGGAGGATGGGGTTGGGGAAAATGGGTGGAGATGGGGTTGTGCCTGAGGGTGACAATGGAGATAGCGGTGGAGTTGCCACAAAACTAACCCGTCCCCCGTGGCCCTCAGCTCCTACACAATCGGGCTGGGACTGCACAGTCTTGAGGCCAACCAAGAGCCAGGCAGCCGGATGATGGAGGCCACCTTCTCCATACAGCACCCAGAGTACAACAAACCCTTTATCGCCAACGACCTCATGCTCATCAAGTTGAAAGAATCGGTGTCCGGGTCTGACACCATCCAGAACATCAGCATTGCCTCCCAGTGCCCAACCGCTGGGGATTCTTGCCTCGTTTCTGGCTGGGGTCAGCTGACTGATGGTGAGCTCCTGAGTGTGAGTACGTCCGCCCTCCCTGAAGGGTTCTCCTCCCAGCCAGAGGGGACTGACCCAGACTCTGCGTCGCAGGCAGGCAGCCCCAAGTGCTCCAGTGCGTGAACATCTCGGTGGTGCCCGAGGAGATCTGCAATGCCTTCTATGCCCCCGTGTACCACCACAGCATGTTCTGTGCTGGCGGAGGACAGGGCCGGAAGGACTCCTGCAACGTGAGAGATGGGGGAGGAGAGAGGGAGGGGGGAGGAGACGGC
>NW_027397133.1:780128-782010 GCF_003265705.2 Callorhinus ursinus
GGGGGGGGGATGGAGAAGGGAGGGATGGGCACGCGGGAGGAAACAGACATGGGAAGATAGAGAGATGGAGAAACAGAGTCATAGACATGAGCGCGCGCGCACCCACACATAAATACCTCAGGGAGAGACAGAGAGAGAGACTCGTAGAGATGAAATGCAAAGAGAAATGGGGGGGGGGGGAAGGAAAAAACCAAAAAAAGCAGGGAGGCATGGAGACTCTGGGAGTCAGAGACGAAGAAACAAGCCATAGGGGGAGATAAAAAGAGAGAGACAGAATAACAACAAACCCAGGAGAATCAAACAGCTGTTGGAACCTAGGGGAGTAAATTCCCTACAGGCTGGGCACTGGATGGGACCTCAGAGGTGTGCGTTGCTATCTTTTATTTCCCTGTCTTTGTCTCTTGGTGTCTTTTGGTTCCTTTCTGATCTCAATCTGTCTCCACCCTCTCTGTTTTGGATTCTCTCCATTCCTCTCTCCAAAACCAGGGTGACTCTGGGGGCCCCCTGGTCTGCAACGGGTCCCTGCAGGGCCTCGTGTCTTTTGGACAAGCCCAGTGTGGCCTACCCTACGTGCCAGGTGTCTACACCAACCTCTGCAAGTTCACTGACTGGATACAGAAAACCATCCAGGACATTTAACTACTGGAACTTGGTCCCAAGAAACTGAGCCCCCAGTATATGTTGTGGAAGGGATTCGGGACCCTGGGTGTCCAGTGCTTTCCTCCCTGAGACCCAGGAGTCTAGACCCCCAACCCCCTCCTCCCTCAGCCCCAGGAATCCAATCCCACCAAGAATCTTTTCCTGTACTAAGTGCCCCCTAGTGGCACAATGTTGACCCGGCCTAAGCAGTAGCAGAGAAGGTTGGTTTTTCACCTTTTTGTTCCCTTCTCTTAAGCCCAGAAATAAAATCTAAGAGAAACACAGGCTCTGTTTGAACTGTCATCCTTGCCTCCACTCCCATTCACAGGATTCCAGCAAATAACTTTTCCTCCTTGGGCCTTAGTTTCCCCCAGGAGGGCCACTGGATTCCCAAGGGAGGAGATATGCTTGAGCAGTTAAGAGAAATTGATTCTGTGGATGTTGTCCAATTTCAAAAGTCAAGTCGGCAAATGACAAATTAATGAGGTTTTCTTGCTTAGTTTTTTTCTTTTTGCTTTGGTTAACTTGTTTTGGTTTTGTCTTCTTAAATGCATTTGAAGAATTTTTCATTTGAATCTGCCTCAGAACTCTCCTGCTCTAACTGGGGCATGGTGGGAAGAATCATGGAGAAATATGGAGAGTGAGGGCAGAGATGGGGGGAGACTGAGGGCCCAAGAATATTTGGAATTGTTATCCTACTCTTCACTGATAAATTATATCCATAAGAATATACTGCTAAGAATGTCTATTCAAGAATATATTAATAAATATTTGGGAATCTAGTCATCTGGAGATACTCCTCAAAATACATAAAGTAAGAAGTGAAATAACTAAAAGTTAAATAAACAAATCCCCACTTATAGAAGAGGATTTAAAGATGGTTCTTAGGAGGGATGGGTTAGCCTGGTGATGGGTATTAAAGAGGGCACGTTCTGCGTGGAGCACTGGGTGTTATGCACAAATAATGAATCATGGAACACTACATCAAAAACTAATGATGTAATGTATGGTGATTAACATAACAATAAAAATTTAAAGAGAGAAAAAAATAAAAATAAAACCATCCCCCCCCCAAAAAAAAGAAGAAAGAAAATAATAGAACAGGGGATCCTGGCTGGCTTAGTTGGTAGAACATGCAACTCTTGATCTCAGGGTTGTAAGTTCAAGCCCCACATTGGGCATGGAGCCTACTGAAAGAAAGAAAGAAAGAAAGAAAGAAAGAAAGAAAGAAAGAAAGAAAGAA